>NC_133802.1:8839246-9139246 GCF_043250625.1 Sebastes fasciatus
AGAAACACACTTAACAGCCCCACTGACGTGTGTTCTCACCATAACAACAATCGCCATTTTCTTTTTCCCTCATCAAATGACCGCTGCAAACAGTTCAATGTCCGTTCTACTACCGTTCTATTTCTACAGTAGATTCATGGCTTGATTGCAGTTATTGCCTCCAAAGGTTGCGCTACAAAATTTAAGTTATGGGTACCAATATTTTTGGCCATACTATTTTGATGTGTTTTATTATTTTAAACAATATATTAAGTTGTAAATCAAAAGCAAAGTTTCAGTTATATTCAATGTAAAATAAAGAATGATGGATACCATTGTACACACAGAGATTATTGAGGTTTTTTTTATAAAAAGGTGGAAAAATATCTAGAAAATCAATTGCTTAACTTAGATGATTACTTTTTATTATTATGTCACGCATACTGTACACATATGCCCAACCTGCATGGCCTTACAAAGCACCACAAATTTACATGTTCAACATTTTTTCACCAGTATTCCAAAAAACTTAAAATAAGACAATGTCTACTTTTGACTCCAAATCACAGGTTGTGGCTTTTATGTGCACATGAAATGTGAGCAGTTCAAACAAAGAGTCATTTTACCTTCTTGGACTGTCTCATTTGAAAACATTTTAGATACCAGAGGAAATGAAAATATCCAATATTTCACAAGGAAACGACAAAAACAAAATCAGAAAATGGTACTAGAAGATGTTAATATGCATTCGTCTCTATCTATATTATATATTTCAGCTTGATGAGGGCTTGGGTCTGACTTGGGCTTGGCATTTCTACGGCTCACACTGAATGTGTTTTGATGTGTTTTAGACGTAACAGAAGTAATCTTGACTCGATCTCCAAATTTAGGGTCCCCTTTTCTTTCTTTGCAGTATTTTCTCATAACATGCACTGAATGATTTCATCTCCAAGCTGGTTAAAGTAACAGATTACCACATAACGTGTAGCCTCTCAGTCTTTATAGTGCGGGAAAACATGGAAAGAGAACAGACACACACTTTCCACCAGACCACACTCACACACAGACGATCATATGTACATGCAGAGGGCTTTCCCAGAAGGACAACCCCAAAGGAAAGAGATACTGACATACAGTACATAGCGGGACACTAAACCACACACGCAAATCTTACTCATATGCACATCCACCAGCATACACACACACACACACAATACACTCGCAAACATCTCATTATTCCTGAAGTTCTGACGTCCCAAGTGCGTGTGACTCAGCCTGTGGCAGACATCAGAGTCTGCTGCTCAGTGAGTCAGTGTGATTACTCTGCTCGGCCCTGACTGGGTTTTATGTCTTCAGATCCTTACAGTGGAGTGTGCTGTGCTTGTGGTAAGAGTTGATACCACATATTAAGTGTGTTGAAGGAGTGTAGCCTTCTGTATGTGCAGGTGAGGGAGGTTTTAAGTGGTGGTTTGTGCTGTAATGACAATGAGCTCTTGTTCTGTAGCGGTCTGGCTATGTTTGCTGTCTTCTTGTTGCTTGTGTTGAAGATTGCATCAATATTTTACTGTTCAGTTCATCTCAGCTTTGTGCAGTATATTTCATATTTTATATAGTATTTGTTTGTGTTGTGTGCTTCAGTTCTGTTGAGAAAAATTAAAATTTTAGGCTATTCAAAACGACCCATGTTCATCAAACTATAAAGCAAGAAATCACTGACTGTGTGTCTTTTGCATATCCAGAGGACAGCTTATCTGAGCTATTTCACACTTGGAGGGTGTATTGCTGAGTACCCAAGGATGTGCAGTGTCGAATATGGTGCATTTTGGACATGTTCAATATTAATAAACCTTAAATATACAATTGAACCGCGCTCTGTGCAGTAGCGGGGGCGGGGCTCAGGGCTCTGCGGACTGGGTCGAGCTTGTTGTCTGCAGCAGCGGGCCTTTACAAGCCACGGTTCATTGACTGCTGGATGTACTAGCGTTACAGCCAAACTCTTCTTAACTTCCCAGGAGTCAACATGCAATGAGCGGTTCTTGACAATGCTAGAAGCTTAGCAATCGGCCTGTTCCGAACACTTCGAACGGCAAATCCCAGAACAGGCACTGCACTAGTATCTATAAATGCTCATGGTGAAATCGGTAAATTATTATTCCTGTGGAAGCCCAGGTGGCCTACTAATGATGTATTAGACCCACAGTGGGAATTCATCATAAATTTAGTCCCCTGACGAGTGACACCATTCTCTAACCCTGACCTAACATACCGGTAAATTATCCTATATTGTATCTGCTTAGGCCAGTGGTTCTCAAACTTTTTCTGTCATTCCCCCCCTTTGGAGGAAGAAATATTGTCATATATAAAGGAAATTTATGGTGCTGCTGTCTTGCTGCTAGACTGCTCCATTACAGGTGCGAGTGGGAGAGAAAATAGTTTTTCACCACAGTGAAACTGTGGTCTTTGAAAGGCTAAGAGATGAAAAATATGGACTGAAGCAGAATATTTCATTAGATAAAAACATGTAGTGAATTTTGGAAATAATTACGATCTCTCTTTTTTTCAATAACTCAGCGGGTTCTGTGAGCGTGCCTGGCCGGGTGATTCCCTGGTTTTGAACTGCTTTCTCTAAAACTCTCCCTTTGTCATTTCTTTGCCCTTTAACATCCCACTTTGCACATTAAAACAGACTCGATCTCCACTATATGCCACAATTTAAGCACCAGTCTACTTTTATTTCAGGTGTCTCACCTTTGCACCTTTTGTGCCCACTCTGTCAGAGATATCACGCTTTTTTTAACCCTCTGAGACTGAGATTACCGGCAATCCCAGCCCTACATTAATTCAGTCAGGGAGGAGGCTAAATAACGCTCAAAAGTTAGGTTAAATTGTGGCGAGGGAAAACTCGGATGGCCATTTTGAAAGGGGTCCCTTGACCTCTGACCTCAAGATATGTGAATGAAAATGGGTTCTGTGGTCACCCACGAGTCTCCCCTTTACTGACAATCCCGCGCGCCAGTTTGTGGAGCTTCTCAACTCTGCTGCCAACTGCCAATATTCTAAATAAACACAGTTGATTTCAGAAGTTCTCAGAACTGAATTTAATGATGAAACAACATACCGGTGTTCGGACCGGGTAGCCTACGTGCGGACTGCTGTGGTTGATTCGCTCTCCTCAGTCAGAGGCAGAGTAGGGGCAGGTGATCCTGCAAAGCATTCTGGGTAGGCGCACCCGCACATGCACAGAATGGATCGAGTAGCCGGGACGGATCGGGCACTGACAGGCCTTCTGTGTGAGTGGTGAGCTCACTGCTGCGGTACGGCAGCCGTAATGACTACGGTTAGCAGACGGCTAAGCTAAACTATTAGCAACATTTTCTCTCTCTTCTCTCTGAAACACTTTGCCAATATTGAAGCTCGCTAGAGCCTCAAATCACAGTTTGTCATCTCAAGGTATGCGATAAGGTGGCGATTCATTGGAGGGGCAAAAACACAGCAAGATTACATTTTAAATGCGTAACTTTAGCCTGCCACTCTGAAGTGACTCCTGTTTGCCTCCAGTGACTCATGATGTCGACAGTAAAAGGGTCTATTATGTATTCGTAACACATTAGGATCTGAAAAGCATGTATAACCCTTGTATAAAAGGTGCCTTATTAGAAAGTGGTACCAATCTTTGAGAATTAAGAGTTACTGTTACATCATCATGCTTTAGCTCACAGTCACCTCTTCATTTTGGTCGTGTATACGTTGTGGCCGTCCCTCGATCCCTAACGCCCTCTTTTCTTTAAGTGCTTTCTGTGTAACTGATTTGTCTGTCTCAGCTGGTCATAAAAGCCACTCCATATTTGACATGTCTAAATATGGACTCAATTCCATTTAATGAGTAACGTTTTTACTCTACTTTGTCATATGGGAGCCACTTTTATGTGCATGTGTGAGTGCCTTTGAATTTGAGCCAGATGGGTGGGGGTATCAGCATGTATGTTTAAACTTAGCTTAATCATAAGTGTGTGTGTGAAGGAGAACAACAGGCAGACAGTGAGTGCACAGGGACATTTTAGACTTAGTTAAACAATTTACCACTTTAGTGCGTTAACTGGTAACCAGAGAGAAGCTTTGTTAGGAGGCTGTCAGCTGTATTCTGTTACAGTTGCCCACTCTGCAGGAGTCTCGGCTCCCTGTCTACCCTGTCCTGTCCTGTCCTGTATGGACTTTGGAGGACAGTTATTTGTGATTTACTTTCATTTAGCTGGAGAAAGTTTTGGGAAATCCAACACTTCATTTCTGATAGAAGAGATAGTAGGTGGTGTAAGTTGTCGTCTTCACTGGTTTGTATCGGGATATAGATCTGAGTGTCATCAACATAACGATGGTTGTGAATGTACACAGTGGTGTGCATGGAAAATTTTGTAATATAACTTTTATTTGTTCTGCTTTGTCTGTCTTCCGCTAAATTACGTAAAAACAAGCATGTATGTGTGCGTGTGTGTGTGTGTGTGTGTGTGTGTGTGTGTATTTACCCCAACAAATAAGCCTCTGGTGATGTAACTTCAAAAAGCTGCATACAGATGATGTCACTGACCGACTGGTCGAGCTCACAACCACAGCGGCAAACATCTGGCTCTTATTAACACACACTGATTCACACGAGCACATAGATAGAAATTTCTCCATCCCCTCTCTCTATCTCCTGGCCTCCTCCTCCACTCCTCTGTCTATTTTTCTCCTTCTGTCGTCTGTCTTTGCTCCACGCCGCAGCCTCCTTTCTCACACAGAGAACTAATATGGGTACCTGTATGATACATTTTTAAGGAGACTAAAGAGACTGCAGAAAAATCGAACTTTTTTCCCAAGTAACCTTGTAGGAACGTTGCATGATACCAAACCACAGTACACCATACTAAAGGAATAGCTCGACAATTTAGGCAATGTTCTTACTGAGAAAATCAATGCACTCTCATGACTCTGCAGTGAATATAAAGAAGCATAAAGACTGGAAACAGGTGGAAAAAGCTAGCCCGGTTCTGTGTGAGTGTATGAACACAATGATTGGTGGTGGAAACTGGCTGTGATGCAAGGGGCACCATCTTAAATCTTGCTAATAGGGCACCAAATTGGTCAGAGGCGGCTCTGCCTGAAAGTAAAAAAACAAATGGTCAAACTGTAAGGACTTTCGGAAACAGTAATTCCGTTGCTTGGCAACGTTGTGTAACTTTGATTAATATCAGCACCCAGTCGCTAACTTTCCTCGTACCTTAAAGTTGTAGTGGTCAGTTCAGGAGGTAGAGCGGCTTGTCCACTGATTGCAGGGTTGGCGGTTTGATGCTTGGCTCTTCCTGACTTTGGGCAAGACACTGGACCGCAAATTGCTTGTGTGTGACTGGGTGAATAAGAGGCCTACTAGAATTACTTTATAAATACTATCACAACACTTTTAACATTCTACATCAACACTGGGATTTATATCCTTATAGAAAGAAAAATATTGAAACCAACTCTCATCGGATCACCTAGAAATTAAATACACAATAAAAAACTAGCCTACACAATTGCAATGGGTCACTTCAGTTGTCACTTTATGGCATTTCGGTTTGGCCCTGATAAAACATGACAGTATAATGTAACATGTTTTACAGATCATCTGAGTGACCTGACGTTCTGTCCTCTGAAGCTCCTGTTAGATGACGTGTTCCTGGACCCACCAGACTCTCCTCACAGTATGAGAAACCATCAGGGGAAATTATTGTTATTGTAAGTTTTTCAACTACATAAGACACTTACTTTGTAAAATCATCAATCCCACCTTCAGTTATGTTGACATGGTACAGGATAAAGTCTATTCCAGCAAGTTACTGCCTCATTACGGTAAATGCCACTGGTCTGATGTAACTAATGTGTAGACAGGCACTAACGCTGCTTCAGACAGAGGGTGAATAGAGGTGTTGCAGTAATGTACAGTGTGAGAAAACTGATGTTTTATGAAAATTAACGCATGTAAACATTTTCTAGTAGATCCCTGATATAAAAGTATGACCCTGAAAATGAGCAAAATATGTCATCCTTTAAATTCAGACACCAAAATTAAAGATGAAATCATCATCATACAAATCTAGGCTATCCAGGATCTGAACTTTTCTTTCTTGGATCATGTGTCAAACAGACCTGATAGGACAAGAGGTTACTCTACTTTGGTTTCTGAATTTAACCAATCCAATTTCATCTACTTGATTGTTTTAACTTGAATTGAATTTTTAGATCTAAAGGTGACAATAGATAAAGTCTAAACAACTAAATAACTTGTTTTTGTTGTTTTTCTAATACGGCGGGGTTCCCATTAACCCGTTTCGTCAAGCATAAATAAAGCTATGAAGCTCACTAATTCACATGTTCACCAAGTCCTCTAATTAAACAACAAAATGCGTTGTTTGTCCATGCCCTCCAGAATGATACATAGAGGTGTTTTTTAATCTGACGCCTTCCAAATTGTTACAAATTATTGTTAAAAAATATGTTTCATGGCGTGACACTGCTGTGGTTAAGGTTTGGTTTTGGCACAAAAGGACTATCGAGAAAGATAAGGGGTTATGGAAACATTGTGGTTTGGGTTCCAATTACTATTTCCCTAAGAGAGGTTGAGGTGAGGGAATGATCGTATCTTATATCTTGTTTGTTTAATCTGTACAAAACTGTGGTTTTATGAGATGTTATAGCGTGATCATGCAGTGACTCCTCCGAGTCTCCGCTGGTTGCCTGGCTGACATGTTTATTTGAATTAGTTTGAGTTTGATTCAAAATTTTTACAGCCTGAAACAGACAGCTTTATAAACTTATTTGTCAAGAGGTAGATGAGATACTAGGCTACTCACAATTTTGCCTAAATACGAAACTAAAACTAATAATCTCAGCTAAGCGGGTAACAGGGGAAAGCCTGACTCTGTCCAATGTTAAAACATCTAGCACCTCTAAATTTGACTTTGGAGTCAACAACTGTCATTGAACTCTCGGCAACAAAGTGTGCGCTGTTCTCCAAAATGTCAAATTATTCCTTTGAGGTCATTAGGTTTCTAAAAACCCACAAGCGTGCATGATGTCACATCTGTTGGATTTTTCTCACATTAAAAGCAGTCTACAGGCTGATAGAGGAAACCCAGAAAGGTCTCATTTTTTTAGGTTAGGTTACAACCTGTTCACACACGGACAATAAAAAAAAGATTTTTATGTGTAAAAACGTACATACAGTCCCTTTAATTGAGAACTATTCTAATGCTTTCAAAAGATCTGAATGTCTTCTTCAATCTGTAATCTCTCTTTATTCTCCTCCACTCTCACTTTAATCTCCACACCCACTCCACCTCCTCCCTCCTCCCTCCATCCTCCCACCAGACTGCTGAACTGTAAGTACAGGGCACAGCAGAGGCCGAACATTCTTGTTTCCTGAGCCAATGCTCAGCTGGAGAGCACTCAAACACACACACACACACACCATCCATCTCTCTCTCTCTCTCTCTCTCTCTCTCTCTCGCTCTCACACACACACACACACACACACACCCTTCACAACCACCGTGTTGAGTGAGAGCAGGGTATGACAGAGAGAAACTCAGCTCCCCATATTCACTACATTACATTACATTTCATCACTATAGTCTGTCTGAACAGGAACATCTAGATAACAAGAAAGAGGACAGAGGGTGCAGCGATATGTGGAGACCTATACCTCTGTCTCTCTCTCTCTCTCTCTCTCTCTCTCTCTCTCTCTCTCTCACACACACACACACACACACACACACACTGGATAAAAAAACAAGAAGATGGGAGAGATATAGGTGCACTGCATGGGCCAGTCACATCAGACCTTTAAAATCTCGAAGGCGCGGTCATGACGTCACCCATGTAAAAAAAATAAAAAGGAGGAAAAAGAGGCACAGAGCAGAGAGAGAGAGAGAGAGAGAGAGAGAGAGAGAGAGAGTCACACCCCCCAGCACGTCTTTTGTTTTACCCGTTTACCAATTAAGGCTGTCCCGGTGGAGGACAGAGAGAGAGAGAGACCGAGGAGACGCACAGAGGTAGAAAAGAGCGAAAGAGCGGAGGGACTATCTCTTTTTTCTTTACGCCACCAGCACACAACCAATAATACACCCATTTCCCCCCACTGGACTGGACTGGACTGGGGAGGTTCGGGTCCTCGGTGCAGCAGCACACACACACACACACTAACACACCCTCTCTGTGACCAGCGGGACCAGCAGGAGGCTGCTGCTGAGAGCACTGACTGACTGACTGACTGAGAGGACCGGACCGGAGAGACACCACCGGACACACACACAGTAACATCACTGGAAGAAGATCACCATATACATGTAAGTTTTTTGTCCCGCTGTGGACTTGTTGTTGTTGGTGAGAGTGATGCTGTCACTGTGGTAGATTGTGTCTCTCAGAGGACTAAAAGCTTGTGGGTGTCTTCAAGTTGTCTGTCTCATGTATGATGATGTTGGACACACTGCTAACTTCTCTAACGAAGCTTTTACGCATGGTTTACCGTGTCGGTTTATGGCTCTGATACTGTCACACACACACAAATATATATATATATACTATATAATATATATATATATATATATGTATGTATGTATATATAATGAGAGTTTTGACCCAGGGGTGGTCAGTGAGCATGATGTAAACCTGGATGTAAAGCGCTTTGGAGCTCATCCATCCATCTCACTTCATTCCTACACATGAAGTTTGTTTATGGGATATTACGCACGAGCCTCTGCGCGCTCCTCTGCGCGCACTGCAGCAGCAGCAGCAGCAGCAGAGGACTGGAGCATCTCTGCTGCGGTGTTATTACAATTAGGGGCTCCGCACCAAATAAGGTAAAACACTGGAGCTGTTTGACTGGGGGGGGGGGATAAGTAGTGGCCGCTTGCGCCCCCCGCTGGCCGGCCATGTGGTCCATGTTCAACAGGTTGGAACATATACAGTGATGTCACTGCTAAGGAGGAGAAGGAGAGGTCAGATGCAGGGGTCAGCAACCTTTACTATCAAAAGAGACATTTTTGACAACAAAAAGAAAAATAAATTTAAAAAAAATATCTGTCTGGAGCCGCAAAACATATTTGAGCCTTATAATGAGGTAACACAGCCTATTGGGTGTATTAATGCAGTGAGGACCCCGTTGCAAATGAGAGGCAGGACATTGAAGAAACTTCTCGATTTGCCTGGAAGCTCCTGCTGGTTTTTCAGCAAATGCAGTGTGCTTGTTTTGGAAATATCTTTCAATTACTTTTTTTGTTGTTGTTAAATCTGTCCACGCACTATTACATTCTCTATTTTCCTCCGAGACTTTTATTTTTTGGGGGATTTGGAAAATATTAGCTACCCTATTGAGCTGTTGAAGTTTGGCAAAACTAGAGGAAAGGCGCCAGGCCGTATAGACTTTAAACTATAAACTTTAGAGTATAAATATTTTTTTTTTTACTCTGTGTGTAGGCTACATATTTTTTTTACAATTGTACAATGTAAGAATCACTTGATGAGGCAATGATAAATGAAAATTCAAATTTAAAAAAATAACCGTTATAATTTTTTTGACAAAGCCACAGGGAGCAACTAGAGAGGGGCTAAAGAGCCACATACCAGCTCCAGGGGTCGCGGGTTGCTGACCCCTGGTTTAGACCCTCCCATCCTCCCATTTATAATATCTTTTCACTCGTTGTAGGCCTACTATAGGACATATTTCTGATGAATCAAACGAGAGGCTAAATGTGTAAATGTTTGTTTTTCCTTTCAGCGAGCAGAGCATATGTGGCGCAGTGCTATACATTATTTAACACATTTATATTAAGATAGCTTGTCGGAATGTCAAAAGAAGCAATGACGTAAATATATAGATATGTGTATCTCTGTCTCTCTAAATATACACATATAGCCTATATACACACACAAACAGGTAGCCTACAGTTTATGGTCTAAAGGGGCAAAGGGAACCTGATGGAGTGGTCCAGGTCTTGTAGTGAACATTAAGCGTGAGGGCATTCTTGGTCCATGCTAAACATTTTTGATTGATAGGTTATCAGAGGTCTTCAATCTTCCAAAAATGTAATGAAACTTCAAGTGGAAGTATAGTGATGAAATCTGCCTCCGCATTCCTCATAATCTGGCCTCTAATGTTTCTCCTCTCTTTTCATCTTCTTTAGTGACGACTGGAACGTGCAGCTTTTATATTCTCAAAGTTCTTTCCAACCTTCTCTGGCATGGTCTCATACTGTTTGGTCATAACATTCTTGTTCACCCTTCGTCTAAAACACAGATGAGAAAAATGTGGGGTTTTCAGATTGTAGGCTTTGGATGTTACTGACTCTGTAGGCTCGGCCAAAAGATTTTGATGACTCATTGCGGCTTCTTGGCTTCACAACACCTTTATAATAGAGAGGCGATGAGAAAAGGAAGAAGGCGCTGGCATAGAAAGTGTGAGATGTAAAAGTGTGAGATGTAAACACGTAGACCAAGCCTGTCCTTATTTGACACTTCTTGGCCTACTTTCACCTTACAAGTGCCACCAAAAGACACACACACACACACACACACACACACACACACACACACACACACACACACAGGGCATTAAGGGGAATGGCATAACTTTACTGTAATCTGTGCATCTGACTCGCTCTATCTCTCTCTCCACGCCACACTGTGTGTGTGTCATGTGGTTAGTGGTGTGACGTGCAGCGTGCAGCGCTCATCTAACTTCCTTTGCTAAGTTCTGCTCTGCTCAGTTTGCGGCTGATCGGGTGTGGTGAGTGATGATGAGAAGCTGTCGGCATTGCAGGCTGGTACTGTACTAATAGAGGAGCGGCTGCTAAGCCCACATTCATCTCAACAATGTCTATTTTAATATTTATTCACCACATGCTCTCAGCATCCTTAATTATTCATTCATCTTTAAAATAAGCTCTTTATCTTTCAGACTGTCATTATTTTCTCATTACTTAATTCTTACCTGACGGAAATATTGAAGGAACACTATAGTGTCCTTAACTACTCCACCCTTTGGGTTTCTTATAGGTCTGTCTATCCAGGAAATTAAGCTTATACTGCTTTTGCACTCATAGTAAGCTAAAGGCCTAACATGTAACCTAATTGTGAAATAACAGTGCAGGATTTCAGTCTGTTATTCAGCTCACCTGTGGATTTTGCTGCCAAAAGCATTAATAACACTAATACTAATAGTGGCATGACTTATGATTTTTTTTTTTAAACTTTCTTATTTTGCAGGACCGCAGCAAAGCAGGGGCCCTATAAACCTCAAAGTCTGTCCCCCTGACTTACTGAGTGAGTAAAGTTATACTTTCCGCGTCTGCGAGGGTCTGCGTGGCGTAAATTTCGTCATTAGAGGGTGTACGCGTAGGTTCTGTCAGGACATCCATGTATACTGGCAATTTCTTGAGACTGCGCAGACTTGTCCGGAATTGTTCATGCGGCCATTACGCTACAAATGGTACTGTAGCAATCTACTGCGCATGTGTGGAACGCATCCACCGATACGGACAGCTGCGGACACCACAGACGGGTAGTTGGTCTGTTTATACCGTCCACTTGGAGGACTTTTTCCACACATGTGCAGCAGATAGTTACGCTACCTTTTGCTGTGGAATGGCTGCGAGGACAGGTAGAGGTACGCATACACCCTCTAATGATGAAAATGACGTCATGTGGACGCTAGCATCCCTCGCATACTCGCGGACGCACAAAGTATAACTTTTGCTTTCAAAATGAACAGTATTTCCGATGGTAACGTTTTGCCATTTTATGTTATTTACCTGCCTTTAATTGAAGCAGGCTTCTATTAGAGACACCACTCTGCTTGATAAGTATATGTGGTCATTTTTAGTATGAAGCTTCCTTCTTTTCTGATCTGCTCCCATTTGCACTGTTAACGTTTTGTTACAGCATCGTGCTGGTATACTGTAATACAAACTCCATACTTCCTGTATCCGTTTCAAATTAAAAGCCCTTTAGATTATGTTTTATCATTGAAAAATGTATTTAAAGTATCAAAAATAAACGTAATTTATTATCTATAATGACTCCTTTCAGAGAGCTATATTATATGGTATTATTGGATATCATTACTGGATGTTGTAAGTGTAAAGAAGAGTAAACGAAACGGTTATACTCAAGTAAAGTACCACAAAATTGTACTTCAATATAGTACTTAAGGAAATACGCTTCGTTACTTTCCTCCAACAACTTTTATTTCTCTGTGTATATATATATATAGGTATTACTACAATTATTATGTATATGAGGATTACTATTATTGGCAGTTTGACATGCAACAAACAAAGGTCCCCAGCTGTAATCGAACTGGGGACGTTTGATGTTATATGTGCCTTAACCACCAGCCCACTCAGACAACCCTACTGTGAAATGAAATGACCTTATCGGTCAGTGTGAAGCTCCTCTAAACTGAACCAAATATGAACATCTACACATCAGCCGTTATTTGACAAAAACACATGAAAATGTGCCAATGATGATTCGCAAATAAAACGCTAAATAATGATTTAATTAGTCCAGGGAAAGTTGCAAAGTTGTCCAGGATGAGTCCAGATTACAGATAAAGGTGAGAAGACTGAGGGAGAGACAAATAACAAAAAGTGAATACATTTAGAAAAACAAAAGGTGCCAAGAAGACATGAGAAGAGCGAGGAGAGAAGAGGTAGCAGAGGAGTCAATTCAAAGATCAAAACTGGAAAATGTAGTACCATAAATATTCACTAGAGGGAGCCAGATGACAAGAGAGAGAGAGAGATCGGTTTGCTCTTCACCTCCTGAGACATTTTAATGTGTCTTGGTCAGCTCTCTCTGTCCCCGCCCCGTGTTTTGTCTCTTGTTTATTTGGCAAATTCCATTGAAACAATAGGCCGCTCCACAGTGAATATCTCACCAGTTTTCTCAGCTCTCACTTACTTCCAGGCAGCACTTTATTGTGCTTTAACCCATGGATGATCTCTCAAAACATTTCTGTTTCAATGTACCCATTGACATGCAGCTTTTTGCTGTCTGTGTTTTGGTGCCTCGCTTCTCCTTTTCAATAAACTGTGCTGTGCTCTTAATCTGCCCTGCTTCTCTGCCATACACTGTCGTCATAACTTTTCTATTTTAATTAAGCATGTAAACTGTTGTGTGTGTATATGTAATGAATAGAAATTACGCACCTACAGGGACCAGAGCTGAATTGCTTGAAACTATTTAAATCTATTGTTCTATTGTCTTAAATGTAGAAGCATGCTGGTGCCGGATTGTGTGTGTGTGTGTGTGTGTGTGTGTGTGTGTGTGTGTGTGTGTGTGTGTGTGTGTGTATGTGTGTGTGTATGATATTTTTTTTTTATTTGGGGTGTTATTAAGGCTGGAGGCTCCAGGGTTGTTATGGGGGTGAGGGGAATTCTTAAGATTCTCTCTTGACCAGACACATGCAAACACTCGCACACACAAAGGCAAAGCATTCCTGATGGCTCCTGGCCACACTGTGGCTCCTGGCACTGAGCTCCTTGTTTAGTCAAAAACGCTGCAGTCACGTCTCTCCCTCTGTCAGAACAGCCACTGTTGTTGTGTAACTCCCAGAAGAGTTGAGAATTGCACATTTAATAAAAAACAATAAATAAATGTAATGAGTAAGTCATGTTAAAGGGGCGCTCCAACGAAGTTGGGCGACATGATCAAAATGAAAGCAGCGAAGTCAAGATATCCTGACTTTTAGCCCCTAGAATGAGCCAAGCTTAAAAAAATGCTGGATCCTACAATACTCCCATAATGCAGCTCCATGCCATCCAGTTTATAACACAGGTTTTCTGTCAAATTTTTTAAATCTCAAGACTGCGATTGGTTCCATGTCGTTGTCTGAAGGCCAAAATGAATGCAAAGCAGATTTTAGAGGCAATGAAAATGTTTCAACTTGAGCGAAAAAAATTTGTGTTTATCCCGGGTCTTTATGAATCTGCTGTATTAAACATATACAGAGACGGGAAGAAAAGGGAGAGAGACTGAAGGGAAAGAACAGAAAGAACTGGAGCTCCTGATGAGTTCTGAGATCAGACGGTGTAAAATTGGCCCCTTTAATTATTTTACTACCATATGTTTCCCAGGGGCTTTCTGTTGTATGAAAACAGAACAGAAATGACAGTGGGACAATGTGCGAGACATCTGGGTTCTAATATATGCCATCTCATCCCCTCTTTATCGCCTCTCTAAACAATCAAAATATCTGTAATGCCCTGAGGAAAACCTTTTAACACAAATGATAAAACTAGCCGCAAAGAGCTTTTAATGAAAATGAAAGAAAATGAACCTGTCCACCATTACCCTTGTTACATTCTGAGAAATGCCTGCTGCTATAAAACACTCAACCTGTCATTAGTACGTCATGTAGTGCATAGCTTGGTGTGTGATCTCATCTGGCTGTTTGGTCATGTAAAGCGAAGACAAACAGAGGAGGTGGGTTAAAGCCGGTGTCTAGACACTCCCCATCTGGCTGATCCGCACCACTGTAACCTCTTCAAAGATAAGGCTGCGCACACTGTTACGTCACACAAACACACAGATGAAGGCAGGCATTTAGGCTACATATACTGAAAATATATGCACAAAGAAGCACGCTGTCCATTCTCGCAGACACGAGCAACAGCACAGAAAAGGAAAGTTGAACAAAGCTGCTTGCAGACACAAACAAACATAATTCTTTGACCATATTGGGGAGTCTGGATATTTCAAATATACTATATTTCTCTGCCCCCTGGGACGCATTAGATGAGCTCATATACCCACAGGGACCCTGAACATGGCTCCTTAATGTCTGTCACCAGCATTACTGTGATAAATTATGGGATGAAAGAGGAAGAGGGATAGGACTGTCCCCAAACAATCAGGGATACATCAGAGCTGAGAATGAGGGAGAGTCTCGTGTTTTTCGAAAGTAATGTTGATCGTCTTTTCAATGCAGCTTTCTATGGAAGAGGATTAGTGCCACATGTGAAAAATGTATTCGAGTTCTGACATTAATGTCAGAATACAGACTTTAAACAGAGACGGCTCAGAAAGGAGACGGCGCACTGAAAGTCACTTTTCTGTATCTGTGTCACATGGGTTTCGCCACTGCCTCACCTCTTTAGGAGACTAGCGGCACAACGCTACTGCGCATGTTCCATGTGCCCAAGATCCGGGTACTTTTCCAGACGGAAGTCGAGCCATTTAGGCTTCATGCGCCACTGAGCAACTTTCATAGGGACGAACGGCGCCCTGCCTCCAACGCGGTATCAAGTTCTCTTTATACATCCATGCCCAGACCGGACAATGCCGTGTTAGTGCCCTGTCAATCACAAAGTAGCCACGCCCTAAAGCATCCCCTGCTTTATGGTCTATTTGACTCTAAATGGGACCATAATTTACTAAATGAACATCATGCTGTATTGAATGAGACTTGAAACTAGCGATTGAGACCATGAACTCGTGTTTACAATGTTTACTGAGGTAATAAATCAAGTGAGAAGTAGGGTCATTTTCAATACAATCAGACTTCTTTTTGCAACCAGAGAGTCGCCGCCCCCTGATGGCTGTTATAAAGAATGCAGGTTTAAGGCACTTCTGCATTGGCTTCACTTTTCAGACCTCGGAGTTGCCCTATGCCCTCCGTCATCTTTTATTTCATTCTTTTACAGAACATCTTTGCTTAAAGTATAAACTCAAAATGTTTTCATGTGGCCTCAATCCTCTTCCTATAGCTTCCTTATCTAGTAGACAAATACAGAAAATCTTAAAACACACTTTAACTAGCCTATTGTCAGTCATGAGTAAGTAGGCTAAAATCCATTTATATCTCTATACCTGGGCATATTTTTATTCCAAATGGCTGCAAAGTTGGACTTCATGAGACCAAAATACAGTTTTACTGTTATGTTTTTATTGGAAAATGTGTTTGTATTTTTCCCCTCTGTCGTCTTACATTAATGACTGCCACTTTTTTTAAGATTTAGGTCGAATGTTGAGTCTGTTTTTTTCCTAAATTGGGAATGCTCGACATGAAAAAAGTGTCATCATTTCCTTGGAGGAACGGCCTCCTTGTGCGCGCACATCACGTGTGCCCTCAGTTTCATACAAACGCTGTATCCAGTTCTCTTAACCCTTGTGTGGTGTTCATGTTTTTGTTTCTCAGCCAATGTCCGCCGGTCTGTTGGACCCACACCATTATTGGGTTTTTAAATCAATACAGCCATAACAATCTATGTAAAAATACTTAACAGATGTTTACTTTATCCCAATTACAAGCAATATAGACAGCATATGGCAGCTGGGATATAGTGCGAGAAAATATAGACTAGTTCCCGCAAGACAGAGGGTAAAATGTGCGGGAATGTGGGAGCAGACAGGTGTCGGTGCTTGAAATGTAACAACCTCATGCGGGAACAGCAGGAACAGAAAGACAAAACTCACACACATAGAAACAAACACACAAACACACACGCGCACACACACACACACACACACACACTTACAGCAGGCCCAGGTCAGAGGATGACAGAGTGTAGGTACTGTAAACAGCACCTACAATTTCCACACATTTATCTCACTCGGGAGTCCAGAGGACACGGACATCACATATGTAATATAATTGTGTAGGGGGGTGTACAGTGTGCAGTCATTGAAAAATGTGTTCTTTTATATGTTCTTCATAGAAAATGAGCCAAGGCCAATGAGTCTGAGGTTGAAAAAATAATGAATCACATCATTTTTCTTTTAGTAAACATTGAAAACGGGTCCCACAGACCCCGAACACCACACAAGGGTTAATACATCCATGCCCAGACCGGACAATACCATGTTAGTGACCTGTCAATCACAAGGTAGCCACGCCCTAAATCATCCCCTGCTTTATGGTCTATTTGACTCTAAATGGGACCCTAATTTACTAAATGAACATCATGCTGTATTGAATGAGACTTGAAACAAGTGATTGAGACCATAAACTCATGTTTACTGAGGTAATAAATCAAGTGAGAAGTAGGCTCATTTTCTCATAGACTTCTATACAATCAGACTTCTTTTTGCAACCAGAGGAATCGCCCCCTGATGGCTATTAGAAAGAATACAGGTTTAAGGCACTTCAGCATTGTTTGCTTCACTTTTCAGACCTTGGAGTTGCCCTCTGCCCTCCGTCATCTTTTATTTCATTCTTTTACCGAACATCTTTGCTTAAAGTATAAACTCAAAATGTTTGCATGTGGCCTCAATCCTCTTCCTAGCTTCCTTAATATCTGGTAGACAAATACAGAAAATCTTAAAACACACTTTAACTAGCTTATTGTCAGTCATGAGCAAGTAGGCTCAAATCCATTTATATCTCTATACCTGGCAGTTATTTCTATTTCAAATGACTGCAAAGTTGGACTTAAATCAGACCAAAATACAACTTTACTGTTGTTTTTTTATTGGAAAATGTGTTTGTACTTGTAATGTGAGTCCGTTTCTTCCTAAATTGGGAATGCTGGACATGAGAAAGTGTCATCATTTCCTTGGAGCTGCCTCCTTGTGCGCGCACGTCACGTGTGCCCTCGGTTTCATACAAAATGACTCCCTTTTCTGCTTTCCGCCTACTTTTCTTTGCAAAAATATCTATCTCCAGGCTATAAGTCACTCTCCCCTGTTCTTTCTTTCTTTTTCTTTTCTCTCAGACGCAGACGAGCGAGAGAAAGTGAGAGAGAGAGAGAGAGAGAGAGAGAGAAAGAGGGAGCGGCCAGGCAAAAGTTGAGCAGACTCCACCCAGAGGAAAAACAGCCAGCGAACCAAGAGACAGCCGAGGCCATAAAAATGAGTGGTTCACACCCCCGGCTCCACCAGAGCGCCGCGCCCGCTCCCAACGCTCTCTCCCCGGACAAGGACGCAGAAATGCCCGCCACGGAGAAGGACCTGGCCGAGGATGCGCCGTGGAAGAAGATCCAGCAGAACACCTTTACGCGATGGTGCAACGAGCACCTGAAATGCGTCAACAAGAGGCTCGGCAACTTGCAGACGGACCTCGGCGACGGGCTGCGGCTCATCGGGCTCCTGGAGGTCCTGTCCCAGAAGAAGATGTTCAGAAAGTACAACCAGAGGCCCACCTTCCGCCAGATGCAGCTGGAGAACGTGTCGGTGGCTCTGGAGTTCCTGGACAAGGAGAACATCAAGCTGGTGTCCATAGGTGAGTCACAGAATGAGTGTAATGAATGAGTGCCAGTAGCAGTAGATGTGCGTTTGGGTTTGGTTGGGTCCTCAAACGCATCTCCACATTCATCCAGGTGGCCTCTGCTCTGTTAGTGCAGATGCTGTGTGTTTGGTTTTCTTGATGAATTCGAATATCGAATGGTGCTAAGCTGCAGCTAACTTCGAATGCAAAGTCAAATATAGATGATGATAATGGAAAGAACGGTGTGCATGCATGTATGTATGTATGCATGCCTGTAGGGTCGAATAAAGTTGTTGCTGCCCAGTATAAAAAAAAAAAAAAGTGTCAGCTTGTAAAAAAGAGTGGTGAAAACACACTTTTTAAAGTGTTAAATAAGTTCTGGAGGAGAGTTGCCGGTGTTGCTTAACATTACAGAGTATGTTTTCAGGCGTTTCCCTGCAGTGTCCAGGGGAGCACTAGTGCTTTTGTCTCTGGGGCTGTCCAGATTTGAGGTGGCTTGTTTTGAGGAGGAGGAGGGAGGTCTGACTGTGCAGAGAGAGGGGGCCCCAGCCAGGCTTTCTGGGTTCCCCTGCTGCCTGAGCTGAGCTGAGCTGAGCTGGGCTGGGCCGGTCCGAGCCAAACCTTGTGGGCCCAGGATGTTATTCGGGCCTAGTAGGATAGGAGAGCTGATCCTGCACACACACACACACACACAGAGAGAGAGAGCGAGAGAGAGAGAGACACACACACACACAGGGCTATTGTCTGTGCCCATGTCGTGCAGTGGGCTGTGGCTGGGTCTCCACAGCATTAGACCAGGACTTGGCTCACGCTTGGTGCGGTTTCATGGGCTTTGCCTAACATGCAGCTCCTTATACCTGCTCACAACACTGGTGATTTTGCAGTTACTTTAAGTGAATTAAAGTATTTTTTTTACATACAAAACTAGGAGAATACAGCCTTCATCTCTCCCCATACAGAATACCTCACTGTCAGTTCAATTCATATTGAGATTGCATAGGAGAGACTATCAGATGTTTCACCCTCTCCACACCTGAAGTAAAGACAGACAACAAGTCTTCTCTCTCTGAGAAAACACCTTTATCAACAGATCGTCTGTGGTTGGAAGGAAAGAAAGGAAGAGGTTTGTGGTGTGAATCAGACATGAGTAAATGTCTGGCTCACTACACGGTTTCCACCACACGCATGTTGGTACTTTCTGCTGCAGCCAACAGGTGTTGTGATGGCACTGTTTGAACCAACCTCATGTCAAATACAATAGTGGCCCTAAAACTTTATCTGAGCAGACAGGGAAGAGGTGGAGCTGCTGTCGACAGATCACATGAGTGGAGATTGTGTTTATTAAAGTAAATACTATTCAGGGCGCAGTACCAGGCACAGATGAGCCATCCTACTCAGCTGCTCTGTCTGTCCGTCTGTTCCTCCAGCTGACTCACCCTCAGCCTAGCTGCTCCTCCTGAGTCATTGAATCGGACGAGGAGCCCGCTCTCCTGTTTTACTTCCTCCTTTTCATTGCAGAAAATGGGCACACCCAGCCAGCAACCCTTACCACAAATTGCCAAATGCCATCGCTGCTCAGCATTGATGCACATTCAGGGTCCCTCCCTCTGTCTTCGGCCTTTCTGCTTTCTTTCACCAGTTCTCTTTTAGACTTTCCTGCCCTTTTTTTGATCTCGATGTCCACACCTCTTTCATTTCTCTTTTCACTTATCTTTTGCTTGCTTGCTAAAAATGGACTCGTACTGATACGCAACAGTACCCGCTAGTGTAACACTGTCATCAAGAGTTACTTAAGACGAGCCAGTCCTTCTCTCCACCCAAAAATCAACCAAGGCCACAGTGGTGGAGCGTGGAACTGGACTAGGGGTGCAATCATATATGAATAATGGATTAGTCATTTATACTCTAAAATGTCTGGAAAGAGTAAAAAAGTAGCCAGTCAAAAATTCCCAGAGCCTGAGGTGACATCTTCAACGGTCCAAAACCCCAAAGTTATTCAGTTTGCATGATAAAGAACGGATTTGAGAAGCTGGAACCAGCAAATCTTTGGTGTTTGTGCTCAATAAATAACTTATAAAGCAAAAGTTAAACATTTTGGGAAACATGCTTATTCCCTTTCTTGCTGAGAGTTTGATGAGAAAATCAATAGTCTACCGCTCTCATGTATGTAGGGTTACTATGAAGCTGGAGCCAGCAGCTGATTAGCTTAGCATAAAGACAAGAAGAAGGGGGAATCATCCAGCCTGGATCTGACCCAAAGGTTAAAAAGAAATCACTCTAAAGCTCACTAATTACCATGTTCCATGTTACCATTTGTTTAATCCATATAAAACCCCCAAGTGTAAAAAACAACAAGTTGTGGTTTCTCGAGCAGTAATATGCCAGGCTCAGTGACTTCCTGGAAAGGTACTGCCCCCCCGCCCAAGAAATAGACCCCTTACCGTTGGCTAACTCTTTTTTTTAACTGATTAATTGAACATCAAAATAGTAGGCAATTAATTTTCTCTTGATTAACCAGTCAATTAACAAACTAATTGTTTCAGCCCAACTGGACTACAAAGTTACTGTAACAGGATTGCCACATAACCCTACACTTGCCCAACTCATGTTTATCAGTATCTGTGGTCTGCTCATAGATTGTATATAAGAAATGGTCGAAGTCACCGTGACGTCACCCATTAGTTTGTGTAGTATGGTTTTGAAGCCTTGGGTTCCGTATTTTGGCCGTCGACATCTTGTTTTTTTGGAACCACGAGAGGGTGGAGCTAAGTACAACTGAACACTGGATAAGACGAGGGAGAGAGAGAGAGAGAGCAGCGGTGGTAGAGTCAGCTAGAGACTGACTGAAGAGAGATATTTTCTGATTGTTTGTAGTATCATTTTCTCATAGACCTCTATACAATCTTCTTTTTGCAACCAGAGTCGTCGCCCCCTGCTGGCTATTAGTAAGATTGCAACTATAAGGCACTTCAGCATTGGCTTCACTTTTCAGACCCGGAGGTTGCTGCTCAACGAGCTTTAAAATTGAAGTAGGCGAGATTGGAGCAAATATGATTAAAACGGTCGCTATACCGTGACAGTAGTGCAGGAAACAGGTAACCTGAAAAAAAATCATGTGCCTCTTTGTCCTCCGGTGCTTTTAACGGCATCTGCAAGATTTCACAGACCGGAGGAAAACAAGCAGTAAGAGCTGATCTGGGATCTGCCGTCCGGCTGCCATCTATGAGAGCCGGCTGTCAATTACTCGCAAACTCCGATCAAACGGTCAAACTAAGCCTCGCTGATCAAATATGAATCAATATTCTGTTACATTAATGCCATTAGCATCATTGAGATGAGGGTTAATACTTGAAATGGATCCACAGATCTTTTAGCAGGCTGTGAGACGTTATAGAGTCTCAACAGTTAACAAATTCAGCTGTACCCTGCAGTATACACTCCTAGCATTCACTGTTATGAGGTCTCAACTCAATCAGTAATCTCTCTCTGCAGTTTTAACAAAACCCCACATGATCTGGCACCGGCAGCAGACTCATGATTGCTGATAAATCCAGGGGAGAACTTGCATTTAGTCGGCCAGGAAGAGTGACAGGGCCACCATCATGTACTGTAGTTGGCAGTGGAGTGAATGAGGGGAGAGACACCGATGGTAGCACTGGTCAAGCTGAGGCTCTCCATTATGTTCATAACGTCACTCTCCGTGTGATTTGCATGTAGTTTGTTGTAATTATAGTTGTGCATGTGTAGAGACAGCTAAATGTGCATATTCTACTGTGCTCATTACACTGACGTTTGGACAAGATAATGATTAATAATGATAATGATATGTTCATTCTTTGACAGCTTCTTGTCAGCAGCAGCCCGTCCTCGCTTTAAAAAAAAACAAAAAACACTTTATCTGTACTTGACTGAGCCTCTGTGGTGTTTTGTCGAAACAGTAGGACGGCAGCGATTGTGCCCAACTCTTCCCGTCATACTGTACATCCACACACAGGCAGGATGTGAAATACACAGAGCTGTGGTGTAACTGTGCACCCTGTCTTTTGCCTGGGAGCAGAGACATGCAGGTTGAGACAGACCCCTGTGTGGCAACAACCAGGCTGTCTCCTCCTGTTACGTCGTTTAAATCATAATCAAGTGTGTTCTAAGATTACTGATGAAAGAATGAGATATACATGCTTATAGCAGAAGAGAGGAGATAATATAATCTTCTCTTACAATTGAAAAATTGAATTCCTAAGCAAGCAAACACATCCTTGAAGTACCAATTTCAGTAAACTGTGAGTAGGCTTTTGGGCGGTATCTGTTTTTTCATACCTTCATTCCTTCCTGACATTTCACCGAGGTATGATATATGACAATATTTGACTCAGAGGAGCAGCTTGTCACTAAAATGAGAATAAGCTGATCCACCTAAGAGCCTGAGCCGATGTTGTGACTAACTTCGAGGCTAACCCCCTTCAATTTAATCAAGCAAGGCACGGTAAATGTGTAGCATTAATTCACCAACAAATAACCTAGACTGTACACACACTGGACCGCTGCGTTCACAGCTATAACATCGTACTCCCTCTGTCTCATCTCTGACGTTATCGACACATCAGTGGGCTGAACGGAGAGGATGTGCCGGTGGTGGAGGTGGCAGACTGGCAGTTGAATTCAATCTTGTGCATAAACTGCTTATGTAGTTTGAAGAAAACGAAACCCAAAACACCAGTCGCCATAGAAAGCGGAGCGGGTTTGTATTTATGACGGCATTGAAAAAATCCAATCCTCAAGCCAAATGGGCCTTTCACAAGGAACGCGGTTTGCGCTGCGCTCACCGCTGGGTTGCGCGCTCCGCTCTGCTCGCGGCTACGACTCTATTTAGTTCTATTTAGCTTTATAGCAGCAGCGGAGGTAGCCGGTAGCCTGCTGCCACCGGTTTAAAATACGGAACGCCAAAACTGCTGGGTGGCGACCACGAAAGCAACTACTCTCTGTCTGAAAGTGCCTTAAACATCAGCGTCTAAGGCAAATCCCAACTCCATACACACTTCACTGCTTTGCTTGTTCAGCACAATCTATGTCATGATGAAGGAATGAAATACCGGACATCACATTGACACAGAAACCTTGTAAATTAAAGATAGGGTCGACGATGTTGGAAAGCTAGCATAATTTGAAAGTAGCATCGCTCCAGGAGCTCCATCTAAAGTTTTCTCTTCCATTCTCCAGTAAATGTGCGGCGGCGACGTGCTTTGAGTTCAGGCTGGTGCAAGCCAAGGGTAGAGTACAAGCAGGGAGGCATCTGATTGGTTCTTTCCAGGCGGACCACGAGGCAGTGATTGGTAGATGTTTTTACAGGATTACAGCAGCTACAGATGAAAGCATTTTCCAGTCCTTTTTCAGAGCTCATCAGTAATGGATCGCTGTCGGGGTGTAAAGACCATTTCAACCAATATAACAAAGAGTGTATACTGGATAACATCGTCAACCCTGCCTTTAAATATTGCTGTACAGCAATCCAGGTTATTATAATGTTTTATATATACAGTATATCAAAATATCAGTGGAGGCTGAGGCAGAGGAGGTTGCTCCTCTATATTTTTGAGAGGCAAGAAGGAGATCAAAATTAAAAAAGAGCAATTGGTTGAAATTTCTTAAACGCATTAACACAACTTTTAAAATTTTTAATTAACCTCTAAAAAAAAATTTGTCAGGCCCGGCCGCTATTTGATCTTTCGAATGTTGAAGCGGGCTCAGCGTAGCGTTTTAAAGCTAGAGTTAAGATACTGGCTTCATATGAAACTATCCAATCTATCGGTACCAACCATGTCATACTTGCTTGACGTGAAGGAGGCTAAATAATGCTCCAAAAATTGTCATGGCCTTTTTCAAAGGGGTCCCTTGACCTCTGACCTCCAGATATGTGAATGAAAATGGGTTCTATGGGTACCCACGAGTCTCCCCTTTACAGACATGCCCACTTTATGATAATCACATGCAGTTTGGGGCAAGTCATAGTCAAGTCAGCACACTGACACACTGACAGCTGTTGGGCTTGATTTTGCCATGTAGTGATTTGAGTATATTACTAAGACATACATTTGCATAAATCAGCATATTTTCCCACTCACACCATGTTAATAAGAGTATTAAATACTTGACGAATCTCCCTTAAAGGTTTGAACAGATTTGATTAAAATTTGCCATTAATCGCGATTAACTATGAACAATCATGACTGTAACTGTAACTGACCCATTGGGGAATCAAAATAGTCCGTACACTGAGAGCCTGCTTGTGTTCGGGATGTCGTACAAGATCAAATGTAATCTCACGTTTTCAGAAACGAGATAAAAGCGAGAGAGTGACCACGGGGGCGACGGGCAGAGAGGAATGTTGTGCCCCGAGAGTGAGATAACGGAGAGTTTGTAGCCACTCCGTTAGGTCAAAATGGATCACTTCCTGCCAGCTCATTATCATTAGCATAACTTCCTGTCTGCACAGGCGATAGGGGGACTGGTCAAGTGGATACTGAGGATTAGCAGAGTGCGCATTCCCATTCAGTACAGTGGTATTCAGGCTATTGCATTACATCAGAGTTGGAAACAAGCCCCAACACCCCATGCCTCATGTTCAGACTGAACAAGCAGAAATAAAGCAACATATTCTGTAACTTTTTCTCACAAAGATCTGCAGTGGTTAAGTGAGATATTTCAATAAATTGGCCCCTTGCATATAAACAGCAATGACACCATATCCTGTAATGTGATAACGTTCTGATGATGAGGTTTGTGCTTCACTGTCATTATATTACAAGATTTTACCTACAAACAGACCCAGGCCGGGAGCCTGTGCCAGAAACACGTCTGTTGGGGATCTACTTTTCCAGACCTGAATCATTTTTTGCCGTGCCACGAACTATCAATTACTCAGAAACCCAAACTCTGCTCTTGTGGTTGATCGTAACTCTCTCAGATGTTTCCAGGAAACAAACAGTTGATCAAAGCCGCCTGGTATTTACTAACCCCCCACCCTCATTCATCATTTTATGGGATGCTCATGTCCTCCTCTCACCTCTTAGCCTCTGTCTTAGCCTGTCCTATATACTTGCCGCTCCTGTTTTTTCCTCATTTTTCTTTCTTTGACTATCCCTTCAACATTTTTTGCCGATCTCCCGACTCAAAATGAACATATCTCAGCCCATCCTCAGCGGGTGCTGTTGTCAGTGCGGCCTTTAAAAATGTCCCACACAGCACTTTTCCCTGCCTTTTTTTTTCTTCTCCTCTTTTCTTCCTCGGCACTCCACCCCCTTTCCCTTCCCCTCCCCTGTGCTGTCCTCCCTCCGTCTGTAACCAGAGCCCAGGGAATGGGAGGGCTGCCAGGATCCAGTTTGCTTCTGCCCTTTTAAGGCTAAAAAACCAGGAGGAACTTTTTCCAGCGGAGGGAGTTGAAGAGATGGAGCGGGGAGGGAGGGAGGGAGGGAGGGAGGTTGACTGGAAGGAGTAGAAAGGAAGAGGAGGAAGTGTAGTAGTTCCAGTGTGGCTTGTTGCATGGAGTTAGAAAGGAGGGAGGAAGGAAAGAACAGAGAGAGAGCTCCAGGTCAATGATTCTGCAGCTTTTTGGATGTTCGAGGCTGAATTCATGTCACAGTTGAACAGCAAATGTTTTTGCTTCTTCTTCTTGGGTTATACTTAGGTTTCATGTCTTATAGTACTTATAGTAACATAATAATGTACCATACTCTGTGTGATAAGTGTGGAATGTGTGACATTTCCTCAGTGTTCTGTCTGACCGGGGTTTGGTCACTCCAGCCACTCCCTCTTTTCCAGCTATGACTTGTTTTGTGTGTCCGTGTGTGTGTGTGCATGAGTATAATATATATTATATTGACATATTGAATGGTTATGGGTGGTTGGGTCGGCTCCATCAAAATAAATTCCATCACAATTGCTAGTTAGCTCTCCACAGTTTAATCCAACACTTAATGGAATGTAATTTATCTCAACTACTAAAATTAAAATGTACCAACTTCAAGAAATGAGTAATTATTATGGTTGCTTTTTTAAAATATCAATCATCAATATGTATTTTACTTTAGGTAACATTTCAGGATACAGTTTGCACATTTTTATTAGAATAAATAATATAGCCTGACTGAGTTTTAAAAATCCAATAATGATGTACCAGCCAATAGTATTTTGAATGCAGTAGAATTCATAACATGAACACTTAACACTAAATCTACTCTGATGGACAAACTAATGTTTCTAAGTGACATACAGTATTAGCATTTCTGCACCGCAATTTCTTGTTACTTACTGGTAGACATCTACACGGACACAGTGTCTGCGATAATCAAATCTATCTGTCTAGTTCCTGAATACATACATAAAGTAAAGGCCCAGTGAAGCGTGGGCATGTATTGGTGGATAGATCTGTCTCCTGACAGTCCTGCGATTATTGTTTTTCTATTGTTATACATCATACATGAATTTAAAAAAAAGGATACTATGAGCACTGGACAGGGAAGG
Organism: Sebastes fasciatus; assembly: GCF_043250625.1. Taxonomy (NCBI): domain Eukaryota; kingdom Metazoa; phylum Chordata; class Actinopteri; order Perciformes; family Sebastidae; genus Sebastes; species Sebastes fasciatus. The sequence continues at coordinate 8,865,963 of NC_133802.1, forward strand.
GAGAGACCTCAGGTCTATCTAGACCAGAGGCCTGTACTACGAAGCAAGATTTGGCGTTAGCGAGGTTAACTTCAGGGTTTTCCATCCTACGAAGGTGGTTCACTTCTTCCCGGGTAGATCTACATGGTAACTTATGCTCCAGAGCAGGTTATGTTCCAGATAAGAGATCAACTCGTATAAAAGCACCGCCTACTGACCAATCAGAGCTGAGTGCGCGGATCATACGGTAATATTATACACATATGAAGAAATTTAAGTCATAATCCAGGCTAAATGCAACACAGTTTAAACTAACAAATGCACTGTGGGTGTTTACCACTTTGAATTATATTTTTACATTTAATTTTTTTTACTTGGTCTTGAGTCCGTTTCACACCGCCGGAGACGGGGACGCAGCTGAAAGAAGGTTGAAATAGTCATACACGCCGCGCCCTTATTAATGGGCATAATGACGTGTAATCCATAACACATCTAAAAGCTATTTATATCTAGACGACTATATCTGACTTTTGAGTGTTCCGTTTAATGACTAAGTCTGTTAATTTACGCATTCACACATCAGGAGTGTTGCCAGCTGTTCTTCCTGCGTTTGGCAGCTTCAGCTGTGTTACTTTTAGCCTGGATTAAGTGTTTAACTTCTTCGTATTTGTCTAATATAGTTTGCTCTTCCTTTGTAAAATGTGCCGCTCTGCCTGTCTGTCTGCAAATCAGTAGACTTGTCCATGTCTGTGATTGGTCAGATGCTGCAAACATGTGAACGCGCTCATAACCAGACTGAGAAACCCTGGGTTGATTCACCGAGTTGATAACCAGCGTCGTAGGACCGTTTAGCGAGATCTCGTTTGTTGGGGTTAGTGAAGCCAGATAACGAGAAGATACCCCGGGTATGTTGAACTCGCTCCGTAGTCCAGGCCTCTGCGGTGCTGTTTTGTCCTTCACCTTTACAACATCTCAGGATTAATTTGAACCAGATGTTGCGGTGCAACCTGAATATTGTGCAGAACCTTTTCCTCCTGCTGTCGCTCTTCTTCTCTGCGCTCACCCCCTCCCTTCCCTCTCCCTCCTCGAGATGCTGGGATCGGGTCAGGCTGCGGGTCAGGGGTTGCGATGATGTCATAGTGATGCCACCGTGGGGGGTGGCGATGGGGGAGGGGGGGAGGGGGCTGCAGCAACGAGCCAAATAGATGAGTCATGGGAGTTTTTGGGGCATGATGGAGCATCAACCACAAACACGCACACTCTTCCATACGGTAGCCTCTGTTGACTCTGCCTCTATCTCTCTCACACACACACTCACTCAACACAGGGGGGGGTGGGGTATGGTATGAGTCAGCAGAGGGGGGGAGTCTGATCTGCGGCAGTCTGTGTCCGTATATGGGCTCCATCAGGCTTGGTGCGCTGTGGTCTGCCGGGGAATGCTGGCAGATTCCTTGCATGTTTAGTGGCTTTGTGTGTGTGAGAGGCATGGATAAAAAAGCAACACACATACACACACACACGCATTATGAGAAAGTGTGAGTGAATTTATGTCCTAACGATACCCGTGAGGACGACAGGCTTGCCCTGTAACTGACGCCTCCTGCGTAACAGTGCTCATCACTTGCTTTAGTTACAGAATGTTGCAGGCTATATGGGCGGAGGCAGGGCATTGCTTCGGCCATGAAAATTAAAGTTTTTTCCACTATTTTTTACTTTTTGTAGACAAATTATTATTCAGAAAAATCAACATTTAAAATGATCATTAGTTGAACACGCTCTGTGGCCTTTTCTGCTTTCGTTCTGGTGATGTTCCTGCTTTAGTGTGTTTGTGCTGTGGTGTCTGACAGGCCGCTATGTGACACACCCCTCCTTCAGCTGATCTACATACCTGCTGCAAGTGCCAACCTGTGGTACACACCTTCCAATTCTATAAAGCCCCTTGAGGCAAATTAGTGATATGGGACTCTATAAATAAAACTGACTCGACTTGACTTTTTATCTGTCTTTAGGCAACACTTCTATCTTTTGTTCTCTCTCTTTCTGTCTCTCCTTTACAATCACTCTTTCCTGTCGCCTCTTCTTCTTCTTCTTCTTTCCTATCATTCCTGAGCGGATTGAGTTGGCACTCGGTTGCTAGAACGATCCGGCTCACTCAAAGTTCCCATGGTGAGGGGTGTATTTTTTTCCACCGGGGTAGCAGCTGACATGTCATGTATCGCAGGGCTGGCAGCTCACGAGCAACATCTCTCTGTCGGAACACGAAATTCAAAATTCAGGCGAACAGGTTGTCTGAGCTGCAGTCCTGCATGTAGGCAACGAAATCCTCTAATTTAAAGTCATCCGATGTAAAGCATGCATGTGTCTTTCTCTCTGTGTGTCTCTTTATATTCATGTCTCAACAGCCTTCGTTTTCCTGACCGGCTTGCTGTTCTCATCTTCATCATGCATGAAATTCCAACCCCCCACCCTCCTTTTTGGTTTAGACCCCCATTCATCTCGACCCTGTCCTCAAACTCTTTCAGGCCCTCCTCCTGCAGGCCTGAAGTATTCAGCCTTTTCAGTAGCCCCAGCCCCCAACCGCAGCCCCAGCACTCTTACTTCTGCAAAATCAAATCATTCAGGACCTTATTGTTGTTGAAGTTGAGCTGCTATCAACAATTATTCCAGTCTAGACAACAACAAACAAAAACAAAAATGAAGTTGACAGCGGTGTGAGCAGCTCCTGTCCACAGATGTTTGTTCTCCTCTCTGGTTTCATGCTCTCTGGAGCCCCTATCAGAGTGCTGAAATCACAGAGAACCTGCCTGGACACAGCTGCTCTCAGTAGTACACATGTCCTTATTAACAGACCTAAAACTTTAACCTCTCGGAAAGCCCAAGGCAGGCCCCAGCCTACACCCCCGATAGCCATCAGCACCACACATTGCATTTGCTCCACCCTTTCCTCAAGGATGGACCTGAGCAATCAAGCCTCCCTATCTACTGCTTCTTGTGCAACATGTGTGTGCACGATGTAGTAGAGTTTATGTTGGGTGCTGTGTGTGTGTGTGTGTGTGTTTCTCTTCCTCATGCCCGGGCTAGCTTCTGGTTGCATCACTTTCTCCTTCGCTTGCAGCGGAGCGGAGTGTGTGTGCTCTGTCTGAACACAGACAAATACCTCGAATGTTAGAAGAACGACCAAACCTGTTACAAGATGTGCTGGTTGTGTCATTCTGTCACAATCATGGAGGAGTTTAAATCTGTAATGAATCATCCAAAAACCTTTTCACGCACAACACAGTATCAAAGGCTGCTCCTGAACTGATGTTTTAGCTGAATCAGTATTCAGATGAATGTCATTTAAAGCTTTATTATCAGGGCTGTGATGCGGCCTGAAGCCTCATTAAAATCTGTACAAAAGGACATACAGTGCCATGTGGGAAGTGAACCTAAACTCACTCTCTCTTTCTCTCTCCAGACATGGTCCATGATTTCTAGGCATGCATTCCACTCCTCCTCGAAGCCGTGGACATACATTAGATAGCAGATAACAGAGGCGTTCCTGAGGGAAATTTGGAATTTGAAGCACAGATCGTTACAGATCCTCACTTCTGAAACACTGAGGTTTTAAGGATCGATAAGAATCGTCAAGTTGTCGTTGCCTTAGAATGAGCCCTTTATATCTCCATAGGGAGTGGATCCTCTCTTCACGGAGCTGACCGCCATGTTTCTACAGTAGCCCAGAACGGACAAACCAACCACTGTGTTAACTTTTCCTGCTTGGGCCGGAGTCAATGACGTTACTCGCTCCGGAGTTGACACCCGTCACTCCACTCAGCCGCCGGGAAACAAGACACAGGAAACCACAATTATTTCTGCACAAACTGCAACTTCCACTGAACATTCACTGATATTCTCAGAGCTAATCTAACTGTCTTCTGCTCTGCTAGCTCACTACACTTGGCACACGGGAGAGGTTTCCATCTGCAACCTCACTGCTAGATGTCGCTAAATCCTAGAGCAAAGATCAAACTCTATAGTCAACTGTTTCTCGTGCAAGTTTCTTCTATTTTGAAGAAGGGCTGCATCTTAAAATCATCTGTGGAAATGTTCAAATAACCTTCAGCCGTCGATGCGTCAGCCTCCTTTCTTTTAATTGTACTGAAACACTTCTAAATAACTGCTGTGATTTGGATGCCAGCTTTTCAAGTTTGTATCACTGTTTTAAGCATGATGGTAACATGACATCAAATCTGCCCCCTCTCCCCTCTCTCTTCTTCTGGACTCCAGACTCTAAAGCCATCGTGGATGGGAACCTGAAGCTGATCCTGGGTCTGATATGGACCTTGATTCTGCACTACTCCATCTCCATGCCCATGTGGGATGAGGACGAGGAGGGAGATGACGGCAAGCAGCAGAAGACGCCCAAGCAGAGGCTGCTGGGATGGATCCAGAACAAGCTGCCCGAGCTTCCCATCACCAACTTCCACAGAGACTGGCAGACCGGCCGGGCCCTGGGTGCCCTGGTCGACAGCTGTGCTCCAGGTGAGGGAAAGTGTGTGTGTGTGTTTGTGATTGTGAGGTGAAGGACTAGAGCGTGTGTCTGAAAAGAACACCAGCCGAGTACGAAGTGCTAGAAACCTTTATGGCCCTGTTCAGACCTGGTATTAACATGCGTCCTCAGTGATTGGATCGCAAGTGGACAGCTCTAAGTACAGGTGTGTGAGATCGGATCTGTCAGACCACATTCAGAGGTGGTCTGGGCCGCATATGGCCACATTCTTTCAGCAGTGTGTACGCGAATGTGTCCTGGGCTACAGTAAGTACCGCCTACTCTACTGACATCACGCTGGGATCCACAGGATCTCACTGCGCTCCTCAGGTGAATGGACAGTTGCTCGCGTGCCTCGCTGCATGGAAACGGCTTCTGTGCTCTACTGTATCCTGTCGGTACAACTGTTTTTTATTAAAATATATTGTATCTATAAGCTACATATCTACAGACTATCAGACTATGCACGCAAAGTGCATTTTTATCATATTGTCAGAGATGTGTCTGTGTTTTTGTTCCGCTGCTCTGCACGGAGCTGACGCCCGCCCGCCTCTCTTAATAAGATGTACCCGCATTCGCAAATATGTGATATTACTGCTGACATTCATTTAATATTACATCTAGGGATGTCACGAGAACCGATGCGGTACCAAGTCGATGCCAAAATCCTAAAAACGTGACGGTACGCTTTTTCTGCAGTACCGAAGGTACCATACGATGCCTGTAATGGTTAATAAACTTGTGACAACACCGGTGTTACCGATTACACCGGACGTTTTACAAGAAAGATGACGGTCAATATGTGCAGAGTGCTGACTCTGATCTTTACTGTCGGGTGACGGTGTGTCTGGCCTCTTTGGTAGCGCTTTTGCTGCGGGGCATCGCTGCTGGGATCTACCTGGCGCCGCTGCTCCGTGCACACCGACTGTGATGGCTCCATCCACCTCGCGGCGATTACCTCATTAACGTTATGGTTCCCTTAAAGCATTGGGATTAAACGTGAAATATTGCCAAATAGGTGCGTTTGCTTTTTTCTTCGACAACAAATCCTCCGCCTCCTGCTCCTACTACTCTGAGCTGACGGACCAGATGCATTCACGGTCAGTATGTAGCGTCCGTTGTCTGACTATCGATTGATAACATGCCGCTGATACGCCAAAATGAATGAAATGGGTCAATTATTTGTATTTATTACATAGAGGCTACATGCCTCTGTTTTTTGTAATGTTCAAACGTTTTTAATAAAGGAGTGCGTGTTGAATTACATGGGATTTATTGTTGTTGTTTTGGTTTTTGGACCGTAGTATCGAATTGGGTATCGAGAATCGTGGCAATTCACCGGTATTGGTATCGACTTCTAGATTTCTGGTATCGTGACATTCCTAATTACGTCGCAATGTCTGCTGTATTAGCCATGTGTTTATAGATCGGATCACAAGTGGTCACTCAAGACGCATGTGGAGACGCATTCTAATGCCAGGTGTGAACAAACGCACTTAAAGCTGTCCGCTTGTGTTCGGATCACTCAGGACGCGTGTTAATGCCAGGTCTGAACAGAGCCTATATGTGTGGAGGATCAGAGCTCAGTCAGGGTCACCTGAAACACTGGCCCGCAGCTTTTTGAAGTGATAATATTTGAATACCTCAGTTTTACTTTGCCTCTTAGCATCATAACTGTCTGCATACAACAGTGATGGACAGCTGCAGATCTGAGGTCAGGTCAGGGGAAGCATTAGTGCGCAATTCTCATCTGTGCGAGAGTAGAAAAACTGAGGGCAGGGGTGATGAGTGGAGAGAAGGGGCAGCGCTTAACCTTCCCATTATGGTCCTGTTAAATGAGGAAAGTGGGGGGGCGTAGGTGAAGGAGGTGAAAGTGAGGCATAAAGGAGGTTTCTGTTTACATGCTCAGGATGTTTAGCATACCTGTGGATCACCAACAGCCCTGAGCCGCAGATAAGGATTCAACAAAAGCTTTTATTTCCCTGCAGCTAAAGATTTCCAACTTGTGTCCAAAAATAACAAGTAACGAGTCCGTTAAGGACAAGTAGAATAAAAAAACAACTGCTGACACACTTTGCCAGGATATGTGTTTGAGATAACTGAAGGAACGTCATAACATCCAGTGGATGAATTCAAGGGCAGACATCTTGAAGAGCCACAGAGACCGTATGATGACCCTTAACATAAATACTGCTGCCTTCAAATGAAGATCAGGCGTGTTTTACATTCTCCCCATTATCTGCTGGATGGGGTCAAGGCTGCAACTCTGGAGTCAACGTGTTGGCTGTAACACAAGAAGCTCTCAGTATCTCCGTTACTCCAACAGAAATACTACTTCACTATTTTATACTAAGGGAACTTCACTTCCTGACCTCCCTCTCAACTATGAAACATATGAACAGTAATAATCAAAATGTATATTGTGTTTAATTGCGTGGTAATGTTACAAAAACAGCTTTAAATACAATGTTTGGATAGAAAAGCCTGTCCGATTTCCATTACATTGTCATGATATGTTTTCTGTGAATCCAACTCACCTCCTTTATTTCCTGCAGGTCTGTGTCCTGACTGGGATCAGTGGGATCAAACCAAACCAGTGGACAACGCCCGTGAGGCCATGCAGCAAGCCGACGACTGGCTGGGCATCCCACAGGTAAAATGAATACCATTACAATGGACCAATAGGAAATAACATATTCTTTCTCTTACTAACCGTAGGAGCAATTTTGCAGTTTGACATTCTTTATTAGTCTTTATTGTGTAGCTATTTGGTCTATTTGCGTCTTACTTAATGACATTACGTTGTATTTGTATCTACCTATAATGCGCTTCCATCAGGACTGACTGCTGACTCTTTAGGACTCTGTTAGTAGCTGCAGGTGCAGATTGGAGCCACAGCTTTCAGACCAAGTTGTGGGCTGTGTGAGTGTGGATAATTTTATGGACTTGGGATCCAACGAGGGATCCCAGAAACTACAATAAAGTCAGTTTTGCTACAGAAAAAGAATCTAAATAAGCTTAAAGCTTCAGTAGGCAACCATTATTTGGCATCATTGGGCAAAAAGTCCATAATAATCGTTCACCATATTATAATTCAAGTGTTCTGAGAGAAAACTAGACTTCTGCACCTCCTCAAGGCTCTGTTTTCAGGCTTTAAAAAAATCCAGCCTGTGATGGGAGACTTTGACCAATCACAGGTCATTGCAGAGAGAGAGAGCGTTCCTATTGGCTGTGCTCCGGCTGGTGGGCGGTGCTTGGTATTTCTATTATTATTACACTACAAGATGTTTCTGAAAACATTTGAGGAGAGAAATAGGCATTACAGTAAGAGAATATTGATTCATATTTAGTCAGCACTGCCTAGTTTGACCCTTTCATCGGACTTCCTGAGTGATTGACTCGTGGCTCTCATAGACGGCAGCTGGACGGCAGACTCCAGATCAGCTCTGATGGTTGTTTTCCTCCGGTCTGTGAAATCTTGCCAATGCTATTAGGAGCACCGGAGGACACAGAGGCACAAAATTAATTAAAGGATAAGGCTGGTGATATTCTTTATTGTTAACAAATCTCATGAAAAGACCAAAACCAACAATGTGTTAGTCCCTCTCCCGATACTTTCTGGGCGCTGTAGCTTTTAGTAGATATGTCCCGAGCTGATCCTGAGGATTCAGGCACATTTTAATGGATTGGTCTGGCCTAAAATAATTACAGCGCCCCGCCACATTACCACAACATCCTGGGTTCGATTTCAGCCCCTTCTCTCTACCCCTTTTCTACACTGTCCTCTGTCAAATAAAGGTAAAAAAAATGCCCCAAAAATAATCTTTGAAAAAGGCCAGCTCATTCTTTAACAAAATCTGATTAACATACTGAATCAATGTCTCACTTAGACATCATGTAGAGAATCAACACAACCTCAACTCAAACATTTTATCCCTTTTTTGGTTTGTCCAGAATGAAAAGTTCCACATTTAACAGGGAGATTGAAAATGAAAAGTAGTTTTTACTGTGCTGCTGCTCGGGTTGGGTCGCTCTGGTGTTGTGTTGGCATGATTGGCACAGTGCTGGCAGCCGGCGCAGCATAGCGTGCTGACAGACGGCTCTGTGGTCGCTGCCGTTTCCGCCTGTGGCTCTGTTTCTACTAAGAAACTGGCTTTGTCCCGTCCCCTGCTGTCTCTGTGGGTTGTAAAATCAGACAATGCAAACTGTCTGTATGAGTGTGTGCCTACTGGTTAGCGTGTGAGTCTGTCTCAGGTACTTTCTCAGCCCAGGAAGAGGTTGGTATGTGGTTTTGATCACTAAATCACAACACTGCTCAGTTGAGTATTGTTGGTAACATAGTCTCCATGGCAACTAATCAAGCACTGCGTCAGGCTGTACAGCTTATCTTCCATCAGCGAATAATATGCTAACAAGGAAAAAACATTTTCCTGCTTGTCCTTTTAGGTGATCACCCCTGAAGAGATCGTTGACCCCAATGTGGACGAACATTCAGTCATGACCTACCTGTCCCAGTTCCCCAAGGCTAAACTGAAGCCTGGTGCACCTCTGCGACCCAAACTCAACCCCAAGAAGGCTCGCGCCTATGGGCCAGGTACACACACACACACACACACACACACACACACACACACACACACACACACACACAGTTGCATTGAGCTGAGCAGCTGGATCTGTTTAGAACAGGGAGGATTTACATGTTTATTATAGCCATGGACCCAAAAACTGAGAGCGAGTCCAAGAGGTTGGACTCAGGCAGTTGGAAGGAATGTAGGGCGTTTTCACATTAGGTAAGATTGATCCGTACCGTGCCCGAGTACGATTAACCCCCACCCCTCTCCGGTCAGCTTTCACATCAGTAAAGTTGTTCCATACCCGAGTACACTTGCGTCATCATCCACGTGTATTTGTTTATGTTGAGATCAGCTGTTCTAGCGGCGGAGTGGCGTAAAACGCTTCATTCAAACTTGACAGAAACAAAATAAAACTTGCCAATACTGTCGTCGTTAGTCTTTCCAACAATCACCAACTCTGGTTTGGTTGTAATAAACTCTTAGTTCACAGAGTTTGATGTGGAAAAAAGGCCGTCTCTCGTTCTTCGCAGACGGACCATTATATTGGCTAAATAAAATAGCAAACTGCTGTATCATCCACGGCCGTGCAGCTCAGAGGATGAGATCGGCGCATGATGCGCGCAGATACAGACATAGATATGAAACAGTTTTATATGTATACAGATTTCGGATGGAGACCGGTGGCGTTGAAAAAAGCCTGATCTTTCACAACTACTCGCTAACTGCTAACGTTACTCGCGTTAAATAGTGGTCCACATGAACCGTACTCCAGACCACCTTTTCAAGTGGACTCGGGGCACGGATCGACGAACCGTGCCCCGAGTACGGTTCTGAGCGTTCACACTAATCAAACGAACTGGACTTTGGGGGACAAGTGTACTCGGATCCGGGCCTGGGTCCCTGATGTGAAAGCACCCTTAATCTCATCCATTTGCTGTAGATCGTTCTGGATAGTGCATTACATGTGACATAGATGTTAGCTAGCATGCATTGAGTATGTCAGTCTAGGATCACACATCTTAATGTACTATACTGTCCCAACTGTCCTCTCTGAAGGTGTCGAACCAGTCGGTAATGTTGTGATGAAGAAGGCTCTGTTCACCGTTGAGACCATCAGTGCAGGAATGGGAGAGGTGCTGGTTTACGTGGAGGACCCTGCGGGACACAGAGAGGAGGTGAGACACTAGTGATTTAGGGGTGTTTGGTATGAAGGCATATTAAGGCCATTGTAGGTTATGAAGGGGAGGGGGGATAATATTTCAGAATTTCTAAGATTAAAGTCAAGTAAGTTTGTTTTTTTTGTCAATGTTTGGATCAACCTCATCACACCACAGACGCCGCTGGTAAACAGGGAATGCTGCACGCACAGTGAGGAGGTGATATCCTCTGTATCCATCTGTCCATTGCGTTGTAGTTCCTGATGCACAAAAGCTCTCACCTCATCCAAATCAGTATCCCCTGAAAGCATAATCCACGGCAAGCGGCAGCGTCTGTGGTGAGATGAGGTTGATCTAACCCTGTTTAAGTGAAGCGATGTGGTCGCACTCTTTTCTGAGTTTTTGTCTTGTAAATGTGTGACTTTAATTTCGGAAATTCAGAGCTTCGGCAGCTTCGTAATGATTTTTTTTTTTTGACCTACAATGGCCCGAATGTGCCGTTATAGTTTGGTTCTTGTGAGTTCATCATGGCATACTGTTTGTTAACGTTTTTTAACAATTTCCTTCAGGGTAAAGTGACAGCCAACAATGATAAGAACCGCACCTACTCTGTCTACTACATCCCTAAAGTCACAGGCATGCACAAGGTAAGCTAAGAGCTCTTTTTAATGCATAAGATTGATCTTACATGACTGTCATATGACTCTTTCAGGGGCCTTGTGGACTGTTAACAGTGTAGGCCATGGGTGCTAGAAGTTAGTGGTACATAGGTACATAAGTACTTTACTAAGTGCAGTGTTGAGATACTTTTACTTGAGGCCTTAAGGTTGCAACACTTATAAACACACATTCAGATTGTCTTCTCCACACTTTCTCCTCTCTGCTTCGTAGGTGACTGTCCTGTTTGCAGGGCAGCACATCTCTAAGAGCCCCTTCGAGGTGGAGATCGGCAAGTCTCAGGGAGACTCCAGCAAGGCCACGGCCCAGGGACCGGGACTCGAGCCCTCGGGAAACATCGCCAACAAGGCCACCTACTTTGACGTCTACACAGCAGGTAGTAGCATGGACGATGTCAGCCAGGTTTGGTGTCCGATATACACCGATCAGCCATAACATTATGACCACCTGCCTAATATTGAGCAGGTTCCCCCCTTTGCCGCCAAAACAGCCCTGAGCCGTCGAAGCATGGACTCCACTAGACCTCTGAAGGTCTGCTGTGGTATCTGGCACCAAGCCGTCAGTAGCAGATCCTTTAAGTCCTGTAAGTTGTGATGTGGGGCCTCCATGGATCGGACTTGTTTGTCCAGCACATCCCACAGATGCTCGATTGGATTGAGATCTGGAGAATTTGGAGGCCAAGTCAACACCTCAAACTCGTCGCCATCCACATGATGTAAAAGAAAATGTGATTCATCAGAGCGAGCCACCTTCTTCCATCGCTCCGTGGTCCAGTTCTGATGCTCACGTGCCCATTGTAGGCGCTTTTGGCGGTGGCCACGGGTCGGCACAGGCACCCTGACCGGTCTGCAGCGACGCAGCCCCGTATGCAACAAACTGTGATGCATTGTGTGTTCTGACACCTTTCTATCGGAACCAGCAATTTGAGCTCCAGTAGCTCTTCTATTGGATCGGATAACACGGGCCAGCCTTCACTCCCCATGTGCATCAATGTGCCTTGGGTCTGACCCTGTCGCCGGTTCACCGGTTTTCCTTTCTTGGACCACTTTTGGTAGGTCCTGACCACTGCAGACCCGGAACATCTCACAAGAGCTGCAGTTCTGGAGATGCTCTGACCCAGTCGTCTATCCATCACAATCTGGCCCTTGTCAAAGTCGCTCACATCCTTACGCTTGTCAATTTTTTCTGCTTCCAACACAAAGTTCACTTGCTGTCTAATATATCCCACCCACTGCCAGGTGCCATTGTAACGAGATAATCAATGTTATTCACTTCACCTGTCAGTGGTCATAATGTTATGGCTGATCAGTGTATATCGGACATACTGTATAACCGATAAATTACTGAGAATTATTACATTTTAACAGAGCGTTTCTATTTTACCAAGAAACTCAGACTAATTGCATGTATTGTAAATCTTCTCACGTGACGCTACTCAACCAATCAAATCTTTGCATTCCGATAAAGCATTGCGACTCGCGTCAGTGAGTGAGATACACAAACATACTGTATGTTTTACATTGTGCTTTAATTTGTTCCTATTCTTGTATCCCCTCCTCCCTCTCCTGTTTCTCTCAGGTGCTGGTGTTGGCGAGGTGGAGGTGATGATCATCGACCCGGCCGGCAAGAAGAGCACGGTGGTCTGCACCATAGAGGACAAGGGCAACAGTAGCTACCGCTGCACCTACAAACCCATCGCGGAGGGCCAGCACACCATCTACGTCACCTTCGCCGGTGGTCAAATCAGCAAGAGCCCCTTCACGGTCGTCGTGGGAGAGGGTACGAGTTTTGCTATGGTTCTATTGCAGTATCACTGAGAAACCTTGTCTAGAAGTAATTCTGCACATGATGTTAGCGAGACATTGTGTGCTTTAATGTTAAGATGTTTTTCCCTGTAAATCACCACATTACATTAATGGGAGTCCCAGATCTCAGCCTCTAATGTAAACCTCTGTACTGTAAACTGTTTTTTTCTTCAGTTGTGTCTAATGCTTTCTTGTCTTTTCCTGCCACTCTACTGGATGTCGCGTCCTCTCTTCCCTTTCTTCTCCTCGATAGAGGCCTGGTGGTATCTGTCCTCTCTCTGGAGCGGCCTCTTCCTTCTGCTGTCATTTCCTGTTTCCTGGGATCTTTCTTGGGTACCCACTGTGTGTGTTTGCGTGTGCGATTGAGTGCGTGAAGCCGTGTGTCCGTGTGGATATTTGCCTGCTTCTATATGTGTGATGTGTGTCAGTGTCATCTGCCTCTAAAGCTATTATATCTCATATCCATGACGAAATACCGACTGAGAAATCCACAAACATATTCTCTTTTGATGGAAGAATCCCACCATGAAGCTGCAGCAAACGAATGCCTCATTTCTTCCAGCTCACTATCAATCAATCAATCTTTATTTATAGAGCACCGTTCAAACAAGTCAAATGCAATTCAAAGTGCTGTACAGACGATTGACAAAATGTAGAATGTTAAAAATGGATTTAGAGACTATAATGCACACCGAAACAACCAATATAAAAGTTCATTGAATAAGACCGCTATAAAAGATGGGTATGTAAAATTATAAAAGATAAATAAAATACAAGGAAATAAAAATAAATAAAAATAACAATAAAAATAAATAGATAAAAATGATGAAACTACACAAAATAGGCACATTGTATTAACATAATGAAATATAAATATAATAAAAGAGATAATAATGATCAGCAATCAAATGTTGATTGAACAAAATAGAGTAAAATAAACATTATAATGACGATGATAAATGAAATAAGTATATACAGTAAAACCATAAAATTATAAAACACTACATAAAAGCCAGACTAGTGGTGTTATGTTCACACAATGACACAATTGACCAGCATTGTTTAAAATTAAGCACAGAATTAAGACATAGGCTTATATTAGGCACCCTCCTATAAAGGCCTTATAAGTTGTAACTAATGACTCAGTGAATGGTTAATAAATCATTTACATAGACCATAAATAAGAACATATTTTGGGTTGCCAGCTCATAAACAATTCTCCTTTCTATTTGGTAATGCGTTCTAAATGTTGGTAATCAGGATACAGGATACAGATGTTTCTCTAATTTTAGTGAATTATCATTTGTTCTAGTGGCTCTGCCAGTTATACAAGAGCTGCACAGTCACCTGCTGACATCAAAATAGGTTTTAATATAATGAAATCTAAATGTATTCTTCCTCTTAGAGTGCCAACAAGTAGTCCACTTCCTGGAACATATCTTAATCCCCTTTCGGTATCCTCCGTTCCTGTGGGGTTTCCTTTGCTTCCTGCAGAGCATCAAACTGTGACTCAGCAGCTCATATTTTATGCACTTTTAATCAGGAGCTATGAAGGATACTCCACTTCCTGTGTGAGGATAAAGGCTCATTTCCTTTACTGTTGTCTATGAATACACTCTGTGGGATAAGATAGATGGATTAGGAGGGCTGTGTAGGGTAGGAGGAAGGTGGCAAAAGACAATTTAAAAAGCACCGAAAGCTTTCCAGCATCCCTTCATCCTTCTTGAACATGATGGATGCAACATTCGGATTGGAAATTGTTTTCGTCTTCTCCCCACCGAAACCCATCACTGAATTCACACGTAGTCTTACTGTTGGAGTCAGAAGAGCTAGAGTCTCTGTGTCTGTTTCTCTCTCTCACTTTCATTTTTGTGCATCTCTCCACAGCTTGCAACCCCAGCCTGTGCAGAGCTAAGGGTCGTGGTCTGCAGCCAAAGGGCCTGAGGGTGAAGGAGACTGCCGACTTTCAGGTTTACACCAAAGGAGCCGGCACCGGAGAGCTCAAAGTCACCATCAAGGGGCCCAGTGAGTTGAACCGAAAACACTGGTCTTGTTTTTACTGTTGCAAAATGGATTTATCAACTTCCATCTATGAAAACACATCACTTTAGTAGAGTACTGATATGCTGCAAGTAGATCGTAAAACCTATGGCTCCTAAAGAGAAAGAATGCTATAAAAAAGTGATACTAATGTGCATGACTGTGTTCACAGAGAGTCTCGAGGAGCCGTGTAAAAGGAAAGATCTTGGCGATGGTGCGTACGGTTTTGAGTATTACCCCACCACACCTGGAACATATACCATCACCATCACCTGGGGAGGACAGCACATCCCCCGCAGGTACACACACACACACACTCGCACAGAAACCAATACTACAATGGGACTACGTTGACCCGTCATTGTGACTGATCGCTCTCTCTGCTCCGTTTTAGTCCCATTGAGGTCAAGATTGGCGCCGAGGCCGGCCCGCAGAAGGTGAGGGCCTGGGGTCCAGGGCTGGAGAATGGCATCGTTGGCAAATCTGCTGACTTTGTGGTGGAGGCTGTCGGAGACAACGTCGGTACACTGGGTAAGTAAGCTAAAGGGACAGCAGAGATAATAGTAAAAGGAAAGTATCCAAAGTTTTACCTCACACCTTGACAGCTCTTCTAAGCTTGCTGTGTTTGTTTGTTTTCCCTGTTCAGGTTTCTCTGTGGAAGGTCCATCTCAGGCCAAGATTGAATGTGACGACAAGGGCGATGGATCCTGTGACGTGCGCTACTGGCCCACAGAGTCTGGGGAGTATGCTGTGCATGTGCTCTGCAACAACGAAGACATCCAACACTCTCCGTTCATGGCGGAGATTGTCAACCCACCAGCCAAAGACTTCTACCCAGACAAGGTACAGTATATACACACCCCGGATACGTTGTGTATGGAGGACTAAAGCTGCCATAATAAGAAATATAGAAATGTATAAATGAGTTGATAAATAAATAAAATAATAAAGAAAGAAATGTAGAAATAAAAGCCTCAATTATCAAATAAATGTGAAGGTTAATTGGAAAATAAATAAATATGCGCAGAAATAAAAAAATAAAGAAAGAAAATTTATTTATTTATTTGACAAATGACATTCATTTTCATATGTAATTATTTATTTATTTATTTATTTATATATATATATATATATATATATATATGATTTTTTATTGTTGATTTATTGAGTCATTTATATATTTATCTATTATAATGGCAGCTTTAGTCTTCCATACACGCACACTACCATGTTATGCGGCTGCATAGTGGAGCGACCGATCAGTTATTTCTTTTTAATGTTGAAATTATTTTTGTTCCAGCCCTTCAAATGTAGAACTATATTCCTAAGTCTCCATGAATGTGTTTATTCCAGGTTAAGGCGCATGGTCCAGGCCTTCAAAGCAGTGGTTTGGCTGTTGGAAAGCCCACTGAGTTCACAGTCGATGCCAAGCAAGGAGGAAAAGCTCCTCTGAAGATTGTGGCTCAGGTAAGGCTATGTGTGTTTCAGCACATGCATGTGTAGGATCACCTGATCCTGTCTCAGTCCCTCAAACACCTCTGTCTTCATGTTATAAACACCTTTGATAGATCTATTCCACTTGTCTTATTTAACTCTTTTGGTTTGTGCGCAGGATGGTGAAGGAACTCCTGTGGACGTACAGGTCAAGGATAATGGCAACGGCACATACGCCTGTAGTTACACCCCACGTAAACCCGTGAAACACACCGCCATGGTCTCCTGGGGAGGAGTCAACATCCCCGACAGCCCGTTCAGGGTGAGATCACAGACAACACATGTAGGGAGAGGGATTTTATCTCAGAAAAGTCTCTGAAGCTGTTGTGTTTTTGATCGCAGATGAATATCGGAGCAGGCTGTCATCCAAACAAGGTGAAGGTGTCAGGACCTGGGGTGGCCAAGACCGGCCTCAAGGCCTTCGAGCCAACATACTTCACTGTTGACTGCGCAGAGGCTGGTCAAGGTAAAGTCACAAAAAAACTGTTGCATCCTTTCACACAATAAATCACTAGGGGTGGGGGAAAAAAATCGATTCACATATGTATGCCAGAATCCATATATTTGCTCCATTTGAGTCTATGCGGAGGAAGATACCGCTTTTATTGTTTTAGACTGAGTAACGTGATGTCACCAAAAACAAACCGCAGCGAGCCGAAACGACAAAGTAAGAAAACGGCGGGTCTGCGTGGATACGACCTGCACCCTCGCATTTTAAATCATTTATCAACAATGGATCAAATGACTGTGTATAATGTGAAAGTGGTCACTCTCAGTTACAATACAAACCACAGATAACCTTATCCCGACTCTGCAGTTCTTTTCAGCTTTACTGAGCGTTTTAGAGTCCTTCAGCCCATTGTGTCGGTTTTCCGGACTGCAAATTCAGCTGTCATTGTTCCAGGCAGCTGTTTTCAGCAACAAAAAAAGAAAAAGCTCTGATAAACCCACTGTACACTCCCTGCTCAGCACAAAATGACAGATAGATAGAGTTAACAACTAGCTAGTGCAGAAAGTGGAGCATTTAGCAGCTAAAGGGACAGATATCTCCTTCAGGAGTTGGTGGAGAACAAAACAGAGCTAAAAGTATAGTGAATGTTGGGCTTTTATTCATCAGGTGGACAGAAACATGACTCCACATGAATGTAATTGTTGCTCTGTGGATGTGTAAATAGGCGATTTGTTTGGTAATAACACAGTTTGGATTTTTTGATAGTGGGGTTGTACCCAGAGAGGAGTATTAGCACGGCGAGATGGCTGCATTGAACGTCTGTGGATCACCAGTTGAAATCACTAGTACGTTATGATGACTTTTTTATCTCCTGCTCTCAGGTGACATCAGTATAGGAATCAAGTGTGCCCCCGGAGTGGTGGGACCCGCGGAGGCCGACATCGACTTTGACATCATTAGGAACGACAACGACACATTCACTGTCAAATACACTCCTCCCGGAGCAGGCAGCTACACCATCATGGTCCTGTTTGCTGACCAGGTGAGTTAGAATTCATTAGTGAATGAGAGCAGAATGTGCACGTGTTGGATCGAGGATCGAGTGTAATTCTGTATGTTAAAATGTGTGTTTGAACACAGTGTTGCTTCTGTTTGTTACTTAGGCTATTCCAATGACGCCCATCCGGATCAAAGTGGATCCTTCTCATGATGCCAGCAAAGTCAAGGCAGAGGGAGCAGGACTCAGCCGCAGTGGTGAGATCACCTATTCACTAACTAGTCGTCACTAATGTTTCCATTTTTTATTTACCTCCATATTGAAATATCTTACCTTTTTTTCTGTTAAGCTATGTTGGTGATCACCGCTCATACCAACTACCTAGATTTTCTGTTTATTGCAATCAAGCCTAAACAATTTTTTCATGTGAGACAGAGAATTTTCCAGAATTCTTAACAGGCATTGGTAAATGTAAAAGCTTTTATAAACTGCTGGAGTTTGAGAAATGGAAATGTAATTTTAGTCCTGACTCACTAACTGGGATGACTCCTCTGTCTCTTTCAGGTGTTGAGTTAAACAAGCCCACTCATTTCACTGTGAACACTAAAGCAGCAGGAAAGGCAAACCTGGACTGTAACTTCAGTGCCCCGATCAAAGGAGAGGCCGTCAAGGACTTTGAAATCATCAACAACCATGACAACACACACACTGTGAAATACACACCTGTGCAGCAGGTAAGATGGGAGAAGCACTCAAACATACGCAAATGCACATGTTGATACGTAGGCACTTCAGTCTCTTTCAAGTTGTTATAAGTCAAGGCAGTATGATTCTGTCTGCCCTGTCCTACGTAATAGTTAGTGTGTGATCACATCTATGTCCCGCTTCCCCCCTCCTGCCCCAGGGTCCACTGGGAGTTGCTGTGACCTACGGTGGAGATCACATTCCCAAGAGCCCCTTCAATGTTGCCGTGGCACCCACACTGGACCTCAGCAAGATCAACATCACAGGCCTGGGAGACAGTGCGTACTTTCCTACCGTTGCTCTTGTACCTCTGCTGCTTTTGATTTCCATCCTCATGTTTAACGCCAATAACCAGAGCTGAATGACCTTTCTGTAGCTCAGTCGTGTTTTTCATCCTGTATGAAAATGATCTGTTTCTCTTGACCTAAAGCGTTTCTCTTTTTTGCATGAAAGTCCATTTCTGCCAGGAAAAGAAAGAAAAATTGTGCATGATAGATAATAATTATGAGATATTAAGACAAAATTATGAGTTTGTAAGTTAAAATTAAAACCTATTGAGATAAAAATTGTATAATACTCCAAATTATGAGATCATTATTTTGAGATGGTGTATCATGATTTTGTCAACATTTTTCACTCACTATTTCATAATTTTGACTTTATACTTCGTGATTTTATTGATATTTCATTCATGACATTATATTTCAGAATGTTTACTCACTAAGTGAAAAGTTTGACCCAGTACCTCATACTTTTTTATTGTTTTTTAATTGTTAAACTTTAGTATTTTAATCATGTATTTTCGTAATTACTTTTCTTTTTCGTGGTTGCCCATATTAAAAAAAAACATATCATGGAATATCTGGATTAGTCTTTTTCCAACCAGCTCGGGGTGTCAGTCTGTTAACAGTGATCTCTTTGCTCTGTGTGTCATTGTAGAGATGACTGTAGGCAAAGACCAGGAAGCGACAGTCAAGTCAAAGGGTGCCGGTGGTCAGGGGAAGGTCGCTGCCAAGGTGACCGCACCATCAGGGAAGCCAGTGGCCAGCAAGGTGTGGTATATGATTTGCATTTATTTTCTTCTAAAAAAAAAAAAAAAATCTCTAGAAGCTTATTATTGAAAACCATATGTGGTCCTCTCAGAATTGCCTCATATATATATATTTTTTTTAATGTATTTAAGTTATAAATGTCTTACATTTTGAGCAGCATCTCTAACATATGATGCTGGTAATATGTGGTTATATTATTAGTAAAATCCTGTTCTTATTTGTTGCTCCAGGTTGAGCCGGGGCTGAGTCCAGAGACCAGTCAGGTGAAGTTCATCCCCCGCGAGGCGGGGCCGTACCAGGTTGAACTGACCTATGATGGAATGCCGATCCCTGGATCACCCTTCAAACCCACAGCTTACCCTGTCTCAGATCCTTCCAAGGTTAGCCACAGTTACTGACGGACGGCAGTGTTGCACATCCATAGAATAAGATATGAATAATGCGTATAGCATGTAAAAAGTAATTTTGTTGCTGACACACTCGTAGTCATTAATCATGAATCTCTTGTCAGGTACGCTGCTCTGGCCCAGGCTTGGAGCGTGCCAAGGTCGGTGAGAAGGGGGAGTTCATCGTGGACTGTACCAACGCTGGCCCGGCTGAGCTGACCATCGAGATCATCTCGGACAGCGGCACCGAGGCTGAGGTTCACATCCAGGACAACGGAGACGGGACCTACACCATCACCTACATCCCACTATACCCCGGCTCGTACACTCTCACCATCCGCTACGGTGGCCAGGATGTGCCCAACTTCCCCACTCGGCTCAGCGTGGAGCCTGCGGTCGACGCCAGCGGAGTCCGTGTGTTCGGACCAGGAGTGGAGGGCAAAGGTACAATTACCTTCTGCAGAGGATTGAAATACTCCATGTGGTTTTATGTTCACACATTTGTTATTTTGTGTTTTGGTCGCTGTATATTATGTATTTATTGTTCAATGTTCTGAGACAAAGATAATGCTTTCTTGTGTTTGTTTGTTTTCGTTTTTTTTGCTTATCCTGCATGTATGCTGTAAATATTATTTTGTTTTTAGGTGTTTTCCGTGAGGCGACCACCGACTTCACCGTGGATGCTCGTGCTCTCACACAGACCGGAGGTGACCACATCAAAGCCCTCATCAGCAACCCGTCTGGCAGCCGTACCGACGCCCTGATCGCCGACCGCGGTGATGGAACCTACAACGTAGAGTACACTCCCTATGAGGAGGGTGAGTTCAAGCAGACCAATGTGTGCAGAATTTGTAGGTTTCTTATTATTGGATTCTCCGATACTGACCTTGTGTGTATGCCTCAGGCCCACATAATGTGGAGGTTTGCTACGAAGGCTCTCCGGTCCCTAAGAGTCCATTCCGTGTTGCCGTCACTGAAGGCTGTGATCCCGCTCGTGTTCGTGTGCACGGTCCCGGCCTGAAAGGTGGCATCACCAACAAGCCCAACAAGTTCACCGTGGAAACCCGGTGAGTGAGAGGAAATGGTCACTTGGAAAAGTTCAATGTGGAAAACGCAAATGTCACTGAGGTGTTTCCTGCTTGTATCTTTAATGTCCATTGTCTTCCCTCTGCAGAGGAGCAGGTACTGGTGGTCTTGGTCTGGCAATGGAGGGTCCATCAGAGGCCAAAATGTCCTGCACTGATAACAAGGATGGCAGCTGCAGTGTGGAGTACATCCCATACGAGGCCGGCACATACAACCTCAACGTCACCTATGGCGGACAGCCCATCAAAGGTATGGAACTGTTCCAGCTGGAAGAACTAAATATGAGTGAGTTGGTTTAGCATCCAAATGAAAGGATTGGTTCCTTTTTTTGAGGGAACAAGAATACTGTGAATACACTTCTGTTAGAGGGTCTCTAATGCCGGGTTCAGAATACGTGATATCAGCTCGATAACGGCCCGACCCGAAAGACGTAGGACGTCGAGAACGAAAATGGGAGTTCCTGTGTAGGGTGTCATAGTGGACGACAACAATCTGGGACGCCTCGTGGTAAGACGAGCGTGTCAGAATGTTTTGCCTCCTCTCATCTAGTATGACAAATTCCATGACAAGTTCCGTGACATTGACCAATAGGAGCACAGAGCGCTCTTCTACCGTAAACATGGCGAAGAGAAAGAGGGATGATGTTGTTGGTGCTGCTACTGTAAGTGGAACTGTGAGACAGAGGACTGTCAGGTTGTCCATCCGTCCGTACCGTTCTCGGGAACTCGTAAAGTTATGACTTTATTCTCATTATATTACGACTTTTTTTTCTCGTTAAGTTATGACTTTATTCTGGAAATCTCAAATTTTTTTCCCCTCAATGTGGCCTTAATACTCCGTAGTACATTTGCACTTTGGCCCTCACTGCATTAGACTTACAGTATATACTATATACTTAGACTATAAGCTGTTACCTTCATCTCAATGCTCAAATGTTTTGCGGCTCCAGACAGATTTTTGTTTCTTGCCTAAAATGGCTCTTTTGATAGTAATGGTTAACGACCCCTGACTTAGACTCAATGATGAACTGATTAGAATGGTGGTCAAAGGTCACTGTGACCTCACAAAACACATTTTTGGCCATAACTCAAAGAATTCATATGTTACTTATGACAATTTGACACAAATGTCTAACAGGATAAAATGATGAAGTGATGACATTTTGGACAGACAAGGATGTAAACTGCAACTTGGCTGTTTGTCGGAGGCGTACAACCGCGAGGGAGTAATTCTAGTTGCTAACTTTTCTGAGGTTTTGTCTTTGCAGGTAGTCCGTTCTCTGTGCCAGTCAGTGACACAGTGGACAGCACCAAGGTGAAGTGCCAGGGCCCAGGGCTGGGTAACAATGTCAGAGCCAACATTCCTCAGGCATTCACAGTGGACGCCTCCAAAGCCGGAGTAGCTCCAATGCAGGTCCGTGTACAAGGACCCAAAGGTAAGTGTTCTAATGTTTCTGTGTATCTCTATTCACGACTAAAGCTTGTATTTTGTGATAGTCGCACACAAAAGGAATCCTTAGTAAGAATTTAATCACTTGTTTGTGTTTAGGTGTGGTGGAGCCTGTGGAAGTGGTGGATAACGGTGATCAGACCCACACAGTCAACTATGTTCCCACCAGAGAGGGACCCTATTCCATTAATGTATTATATAATGACGAGGAGATCCCACGCAGGTAACACACAAACACTTGAACACATGCATACAGTCAACGTTTTCTAACACCGGAGTATCTTTAGTTTGTGTTTGTGCTCATGCAGCCTCTCCTCTCTCCCTCTGTTAGCCCCTACAAGGTGAAGGTGCTCCCCACCCACGATGCCAGTAAGGTGCGTGCCAGCGGACCCGGCCTCAACACCACCGGGGTGCCCGCCTCTCTGCCCGTCGAGTTCACCATCGATGCCAAAGATGCAGGCGAGGGATTGCTGGCGGTGCAGATCACTGTGAGTGCTTGCATGTGATGCACATGATGAAGATAAAAATGAATTATTTTGGTAACTTTTTTTTAACTTTTGGTCACTTTCACCCCCCTGCAGGACCCAGAGGGGAAACCTAAGAAGGCCAATATCCGTGACAACCATGACGGGACCTATCTGGTGTCCTATGTGCCGGACATGACCGGCAGATACACCATCCTCATTAAGTACGGAGGGGATGAGATCCCATACTCACCCTACCGTATCAGGGCCCTGCCCACTGGAGATGCCAGCAAGTGCACGGTCACAGGTGTGTACAGGACGGTTAGACCACTGCTCATACATTTGTTTTCATATGTTTGACAAATGAGCTCATACATTTTGTTTTAACCTTGGAGATGTAGCAACTGTCTGATTTTTGTAGTCTGACTTTAAATCTGTTGTATTTCTCTCCTGCATGTTGATGATTTTTACTGTTATATACAATACACCCAGACTTCTCAGAGGCAGATCAAATTTTCTCTGTGGTCTTCTGTCCAAATACATCCAAATGTTGTTGCAAGAGGACCTTGTTTACTGTAAAAAAATTTTAAAAAAAAGTGGTGAACAGCAGCAGGAAGCAACAGCTCCGAAGATGTTTCTTATTTTGTAACCACAACTTGTTATTTTTACACTCATAATTACATAGACGTTTATCATGTTCTGTCCCACTCAATAATTCATTTGTGCGCATGAGATAAGTATATAAAGATAGGCAGCACAGCACACCGCTGCAGTCTCTGTAGAGAGTGATGTTGCGCACTGTTAAGCCTCAATTACACAGTTCCTTCTGCACATCATCAACAGGCGTTTCGCTCCTCTTATAACTCCCTCAGAACCGTTTGTTCCTGTCAGTCTTTCACCCGGATGGTGTCTCTATCCTGGACAAACTGTCGTCTGAGCTCCACATTTTTAATTATAATAGCCTGAGGCTGTGGCGAGCAACGTGATATGATAGAGATTGTTGGGTTCAAACCTAAAGTTGAAAAATAATTTCCGTAGTCCCAGACAACAATAAGTTTCCTCTGAGGAAAACTCTACAGCGTGCACGAACACTCAAGGGTCCCGGTTTGGGGGTTTGAAAATATTGGTCACCCTACTCTAGCTTCACATTTAGCGTGAGCCATGAGAGTTGTAACGATAAAAGAAAACTGACATCTGTGAGAATGCGAAAGAGGATAAATCAGTTGTGAAAAGTTGTCGCCATTTATGATTTCATCTCTCAGTGTACCTGCTGCTCATATCTCATGTTTTCATGCATTGTTATGTTGTTGTTCCTCACGCTGTGCTCCTCAGTTACACTCCCCGCTGTACATACACACACACAAACACACACACACACATACACACACATCTTCCCTGCTTCACACTCCACCATCACCGTTTGTTTTTCATCCAAGTGTTTGGAGCACAGTTATTGCCTCCCACCACCTCACACCCCCACCTGACTGTCTTTTATTTGTCACTTTTGTTTTCTCTCGCTCCCCTGCTTCTCACCGTTCCTATTATCAGTCTCAATCGGCGGTCACGGTTTAGGTAAGCCTACTGAACGACTTTGTAATGCAGAGGAACTGCTCTACCTCTTCTCTTTTCTGTCAGCATGGAGGATAGTGGCACTAGTTTTCAACATGATATCCCGTTGCCTTTTCTACTTATTCTCTCATATTTCTCTCTCCCGTACCTTTTCTTCCTCCCATCTCGTTTTCCATTTTCCTCTGTCATAACCGTTTGCCTACGTTTCCCTCTCTCATGTTTTATTGGACAGACTAATGGACTAACAGTCGAGTCGGTAGGATGGCATGGTGGAATGGCTAATCTAGCTTTCAGTTCTATATGGGAAACTGTATGATAATAACATGCGAGTCATTGGTAACAACATACAGTAGATGGAAATAACATGACTAGATCTCGTCCAACTTTATCCTGGTCTCATGACTGTGGAATGTGCATGCTGAATGGTGAGTTGTGTGTGTGTGTCTGTGTGTGTGTTTGTAGTCCCTGTTTATATCTCTATAAGATTAAAAACATTATACATCTCACCACTGACCCTTTTGTTCTCCATTCTTAAGGCGCTGGAGTCGGCCCAACGATCCAGATTGGCGAACAGACAGTCATCACGGTTGACGCCAAGGCCGCCGGAAAAGGCAAAGTAACGTGCAGCGTGTGCACGCCCGAGGGGGCGGAGCTCGACGTGGACGTCGTTGAAAACGAGGACGGCACGTTTGACATCTTCTACACGGCGCCGCTGCCCGGCGAATATGTCATCTGCGTCCGTTTTGGAGGGGAGCACATCCCCAACAGTCCCTTCCAAGTCACGGTGAGTGGTGTGCATAATTAACTTATTTTATAGCGGGTAGGTCGGATGAGCACACAATGCTCCGAAACGTCATGTCAAAGCTTCTTTTGAGGATTTCGAATGAAGCTTTGAATGTCATATTTTATGATGTCATCGCCCTAAAAAAATGAATTTGTGTTATTGTGGTTATATAAATGTAATGTATGGCTTTGATGGATTGCTGCTAGACCACCCCGTTGATGCAGGTGTGTCCTCTGTGTGCGGGAGAGCAAACCGTTTTTTGACTGCAGTTAAAATGTAGTTTTTGAAAGGCTAAATGCCAACAAGTATGGATTGAAGCAGAATATCCCGTTAGACACAAATATGTTTTTTGGAAAATTATTAATGATATTTTGACTTCATGAATGAAGCTTCAAAGCTCCGAACCTTTGAGCTATTCAGTGTAGCCCTACATATTAGATTATGTAGACATTGCAAGTATCCCTGTTATGATACTGATTATTCATACATATTATTGGCAGTTATCAAAAAGGTGAAACTATTCACAACACGCATTTGTCAGTATTTATGGGCCACCAAATCAAGTTTTCTCAGCTTGTTGTCCTCTTTCTCAAGTTAAGCCGAGTCTCACAGCAGCTGTTGAAAATGAGGACTTGCGACTCGACTTATATTCGAGTCTGAATCGAGTTCAAGTCCACAGCTACGCTGAACAGGACAGGTCCCAGAATGCAGCACACCACAGATAACCTGCAGGAGTTGAGATTTGGCCTTTTCCTACCTTCACTCACTGATGTCGCTCTGATAAATAGCCTGTTACAGGCATCCCTCTCCAGGCCCATAGATGACAACCTCTGTAAGAGTAAAGAATGATCTACTGTATAAAAGGCTTTTGATAAATGTGTAAATATGGAGGCACAGCATTATTGTCTAAACCTAATTTAACAGTAATTACTTAATTCAAGACGACGGTAACAGCTGAGATGATTTACCTACAGTAGATGGCAGTTTGGAGAAGCAGTCAGGAGTACCAGTACGGGAGCAAATCAATGTACTGCTGTGGACGGGGGGCAGCAGCAGGACATATTTTAGACACCTAAAAAAAGTTAATATCCGTTTAAGTGTATACTATATTTAGACTTAACTGACAGTGAGACAGCTGTGCAGTCGGTTTTCCCGACGGGGACTGCAGCCGTTATCTATGCTCTCGCCAAAGCCACCAGGCTCCTTTGGGGGGAAAAAAAAACAGTTCTGCCGGAAACGGCGGTTTCGGGGCGAGGTAAAGCGGTGAAGATATTCTAAATATAGCGTACACTTAAACAGATATACATTTTTAAAGGTGGCTAAAATCTGTTTTGCTGTTGCCCTCCGTCCACAGCGGTACGTTGCTCTACTCCCGTGCTGGTACTCCTGTCTGGACAACTGGACAAGGCAGGACAACTTGGATATACTAGGATAACAAACAGCGCAACAAACACACACTTAGCTCTGTTTGTGTTTAGTGTAAACGTGTAGGTAAGGGATGCTGCATGGACCAAAGTTCCTTGACTCTGTTTCTCCCTACAGAAGCTCCTTGATTGGATCCTGGTTGCGCCAGACATTTTCTAAATCACTCTTACAACTGTTTTATTCCCCTCCAATCCCTTCTATCTGTTTGTACCCTCTCCATCCCCAAACACAACCCCTACCTACCCCCCTCAACCACCTCCCACCCCCACCCTCAGGCGCTGGAAGGAGCTCCATCCGACCAGCTCATGCAGCAGAGCCAAATGCCCCAGTACTACGCTCAACAGCCCTGGGTACCTAAAACCTCTGCCTCCAGCCTCTCTCATCCCTCTTAACTCTTTTGTTCAACTTCTTCTTCTTCCTTTCTCTCCTCCACATCATCATACATGGCCTCCTTTTCATCAGCCTGCATCAGTGTCTGCTGTCTCTCATTGCAGGTGTTTTATCTCTGAGGAGACTTTTTTTTCTCTCGTTTCACTCCCTCCATCTCATAAACAGGATTCCTTAAACACATGGACAGTGCCGACAGGGCTGCACAATATCAAACAAGGCACATTAATATTCTTCTCCTGAGTGTTGCCGTTCCAAAAAACACGTGCACACGTTTTTTTTATTCGGCAACATAGGAAATATTTTCCTTGGAATTTTCCATAAATGATTGTGCAGCCCGTCTGTTCATCTGTGATCCATGTCGACCCGCTTTGGAGACAAAAGCCATTTTGAGACCGATCAATGTGGGCGTGTCAGATGCTCCACATTTTACAAAATGGCCTAACTGTGCTTTTGTCATTCTCCCTTGACCTACTGGTGTTTTTGTCCTCATCTCAGCCTCTCTCGCAGTTTGTGTCGGTGTCATCATCCTGACCATGATCACCATTGTCATCTCCATTGTCAATCATTTCATGTCATGATTGCCTCATCCCGTTCTGTCTGTTGGCGTTTGGGAACTTGTACCCGTCTGTCCTGCGCTGTGTCCATTTGCTATCTGTGACGTCTGCTGCTACTGTACACCGCAACCTCTTCACAGACAGTGTATTTGACCTCTGCCCCTCTTGTCTCCCAGGCAACAGACAGACCAATGGGAATGAATGGTCTGGATGTGGCAGGGCTGAGGCCGTTTGACCTGGTCATCCCATTCACCATCCAGAAGGGAGAGATCACAGGTAGGTCTTGCACTACAATGAGTACACAATCTTTAGTGATGATTTCTGTGTCTCACTATGTTTCTGTCCTCCTGCTTAAGGTGAGGTCCGAATGCCATCGGGCAAAGTGGCCAAGCCTGACATCACAGACAACAAGGACGGCACTGTTACCGTCAAGTACGCTCCCACTGAGGCCGGTCTGCACGAGATGGACATCAAGTACGACGGCATCCACATCCCTGGTACGACTTAACCTCAGAAATGTTTGCAAAAAATGCATCAGGAATTTGTAACCTCTAAGGTGTAATTCACCTTCTTCTCTCTGTTGTCATTCACAGGAAGTCCCCTACAGTTCTTTGTGGACTACATGAACAGTGGTAATGTCAGTGCTTACGGCCCTGGCCTCATCCATGGGACTGTCAACAAGCCTGCTGTCTTCACTGTTAACACTAAAGATGCTGGGGAGGGTATGTAGCAGTCCTGTGGCAGTGTACATCTGGATGCATCAGTCATGACTACCAAAAGAAAAGCAGAAGAGAGGCTATAATGCTGTTCATATCGTGTCCTTGTAGGTGGTCTGTCTCTGGCCATCGAGGGTCCATCCAAGGCAGACATCAGCTGTCTTGACAACCAGGATGGGACCTGCACCGTGTCCTACCTGCCCGTCCTGCCCGGAGACTACAGCATCCTGGTCAAATACAATGACAAGCACATCCCCGGCAGCCCCTTCTCTGCTAGAATCACTGGTAATATCATCTGTTCCTCAAATCCTCAGTTATTAACTGGAAATATGAAGGCCATCACATCACCGACATTTTCACATCGGCCGGATCTTTTTGTAACAACTTGAAAATAAAAAAAAACTTTAAAGGTTCAATGTGTAATACCTGGCCACCTGCTCCAGACATGTAGGGGGCAGCGTTTCACCTCTACTACTGGGTCCATACGATCTATTTACAGCCATCAGTCAAAAAAAAAAAGCTCACTATTTACTAACAGCAGGGCAAGAATACGCAAAATTCAACCAAACTACTGAAACTCTGAGAGCGGCTCTGGGAGACGGAACAAGTAACTCGCATTCAGCCAGCACAAATCCTAGTGCCAGGAGTCACAGCGGGTTTTTGCTGATCTGGCTGGGATTTGGGGGAGTCCTGGGGTTTACACTGGCTGAATTTGAGTTGCTACAGCTCTGCTAACTGAAGGTCCGTCTCCCGGAGTTGCCGCTCGCTCTCCTCCCGGCAAATTAGTCTCTTGGTGGCGGACAGGATGAAATTAAAATACGAGTTGTTTTCTGACATTTTGGATTTAATCCAATAAACAAACTATGAAAATGTTTGTCCCTTTAACGTGACTGACCAGTCCTCGGTTCAGCTCTACTTTGTGGTCCTCTCGTATTGGACTGAGAGCAGACTGGACGCTACAGTGACTCACTATCGCCTCTCGAGGTACGAGTGGTATTACAAGACAGGACGGGCCGGGGCTAGCTGGTTAGCGTGTTCATTTCAGTAGATATCTCTGCAACACAATACACTGTGACGTCTTTGACATAACGTAACCTCTTCACATTGTGTGAGCTAAAATTCTTGCCAGATCTTGCAAATCGCACCTTTTTAAACTAATGCCAGAAAGGGTTTGGGAACCACTGTGCTTATCTTCTCTCCTCTGAGTGTGCCTTGTCACTGCTGTGTCCTCAGGCGATGACTCCATGAGGATGTCCCATCTGAAGGTGGGCTCAGCCGCAGATATCCCACTTGACATTGGAGACTTCGACCTCAGCCAGCTGACCGCCTCCCTGACCACGCCCTCGGGCCGTGAGGAGCCCTGCCTGCTGAAGATGCTGCGTAACGGACATGTCGGTGAGTGTGTGCGTCTCATGTAAGGTTAAGTTGTCATCTTCTTCATCCTTGTTTTAACCCCCCCTTGCTGTTTTTCTGCATGTGTCTGTCATAGGCATCTCGTTTGTTCCTAAGGAGATTGGAGAGCACTTTGTGAACATCAAGAAGAACGGTCGCCACATTCCCAACAGCCCCATCACTGTTATGATCAATCAATCGGAGATCGGCGATGCCAGCCGCGTGCGTGTGAGCGGACCGGGCCTGAACGAGGCCAGGACCTTTGAGCCTGCCGAGTTCATCATCGACACTCGTGATGCAGGTACACGCTCGATAAAAATCTATTTCTACGCTTTGTAGTTTTTTACATTTCATATTCAGCCATCCAGAATGAACAATTATAACCCCTTTCTCATGTTTCTAACATACAGGCTATGGCGGCCTGAGCCTGTCCATTGAGGGTCCCAGTAAAGTGGACATCAACACCGAGGACCAGGAGGACGGCACCTGTAAGGTCACCTACTGTCCCACTGAACCAGGAAATTACATCATCAACATCAAGTTCGCAGACCAACATGTGCCAGGTGCTTAACCTTAAAACAGCCGGGGATTATAGAGCAGAGGAATGATGGTCTGAATTACTAACCTCAATCAATTATTGTGTGTGTGTGTGTGTGTGTGTGCAGGGAGTGCATTCACAGTGAAGGTAACAGGGGAGGGCAGGATGAAGGAGAGCATCACCAGGAAGAGGAGAGCAGCATCAGTTGCCAACGTCGGCAGCCAGTGTGACCTCAGCCTCAAGATCCCAGGTAATAATGACATCATAATGCAGCTCTCTGTGGTCAAACTCATAATGACACGGTCAGTGTGCCTTGTTAGATATGTGAAGGCCTTTACAGTGAGTGCTTTCACACAGAATGTGAATATTCCGCGGCAAAAAAGCAACACTGAATCAGTTCACTGACTTCTTGACTCTTTTCTACTTGCGCTACTGTAACACTACATTTTAGCATGTTACAGACGCACATTTAATCTGCATAAAGAAAGCAACAACAATTTGCTTTAAAGGACAAAATCCGCCACCTTTTATGTGGATGTCCAGTCAGTGTTGGTGGTGAATGTAGTCGTGCTATATTGACCCAGAAAGCTGAGTTCACAGCTGCAAAATCCGTTGTTCTTCCTGCATCCAGCGCCATCATTTGACGCGACGGTGACGTAGTCGGAGGCAGGAAGAACTACAGGCTGCTATTTCAGCTTGGATTTCTAGTCTCTGCCTCTGTGTAGCCAGCAGGTGGCGCTGTGCTCTTAATGTCGCTTAAAAACAGAGCTTCCTTGTCTTCTCTTCACTTGTATTGCAAACTAGCTATGTTTCCTACAGAGAGAATGTCATCCCAGAGGATGTTATTGCCGAGGAAATATTTCACAGTGTTTAGGCTTGACTCGGATATTCAGCCGTATTTATTTGAATCGGTGTATAAGGTCCATTAGACGTGCAAGAGGATATGGCCAGTGGGGACCCTCCGGGCATCAGAAGCTCACGCGCAATGCATCCTGGTACATGTAGTTCACTGCTGGCACGCCTCAGCGAGCAGGAGAACTCCGCTTTCTCTGTCAATATAGCAGCACTGAGGAATGTATGGCTTCGATCAACTACATTAACCATCAACTCTGGCAATATTAACGTTACACAGAGGCTAACAATTTAGCAAGCTAGCAGGTGGGTAACATAATGCAGGTAATGTAAAGGCATAGTGACAGAGGAGAAAGATGAGGCCGTTGGATATATCAACATTTTCCTCAGACAAATAATAAAAATAAGGAAGAAAAAAAATATCTGACTAAAATAACAATATATTCACTTATTATGCGCCGAAAAATGAACTTCCATGGCCTCCGCCATTTCTGACAACTTCAACAAACACGTTGTGAACTCTGAGCTTTCAGAAACTTTCCACCACAAGAGGGGGGCGTTCATATGGACTCTTCAACGAAATTGCGTTGCTAGGCAACAGCTTGGGTCCATGTTTACTTCCTGTCAGCTGATGTCATTCACATACACTTCAACAGGAAATAAGCTGGGACACATTTTGAATGTTTACATATAGAACTGTGAAATGGTCTATACGAGTTAAAAGTTGCTAAATCTTCCTGCGTGTGTGTTTTCAATCACTCAAACATCTGACCGGCTGTCTCTTCAGAGATCAGCATAGCGGACATGGCGGCCCAGGTGACTAGCCCGTCCGGCCAGGTTCACAAGGCTGACATCATGGAGGGAGAGAACAACACCTACTGCATTCGTTTCGTCCCGACCGAGACGGGTGTGCACACCGTGTGTGTGAAATACAACGGCGTGCACGTGCCTGGCAGCCCGTTCCAGTTTACCGTCGGCCCCCTGGGAGAGGGCGGGTCTCACAAGGTTCGTGCCGGAGGGCCGGGCCTGGAGAGAGCAGAAGCTGGAGTACCAGGTTGGTGTGGAGGCTGGATTATTAGTTTGTGTGTGTTATTTGACATACTGTGCCTGACTCCGTTTTGGCCCCTGTGTTGTGTGTAGCTGAGTTCAGTATCTGGACGAGGGAGGCCGGGGCCGGAGGTCTCAGTATTGCTGTGGAGGGGCCGAGCAAGGCTGAAATTGCCTTCGAGGACCGCAAGGACGGCTCCAGTGGAGTGTCCTACGTCGTGCAGGAGCCTGGTGAGAGACGAGACAGGGAAAGGTTTATGCATGGATGAGGATTAAGCAAAAATAAATGATGCATCCAGTAAATTTCAGTTTTTCGACTTTAACTCTCCTTTTCTTGGCTTAAATGTTGTTTTTATGAAAAGTTGTATTTATGCTGTGAAGGCCCATCACTGCTTATGTATCTGTGTGACCATTTTACCGACTTTCTGACTTGAAATCCATCCTCCTGTAGGAGACTACGAGGTGTCGATCCGTTTCAACGAAGAGCACATCCCCGACAGCCCCTTCATCGTCCCCGTGGCCTCGCCGTCGGACGACGCCCGTCGCCTTACTGTTGCCAGTCTTCAGGTGAGGCTCTGAGACACACACACATCCGTGTGCACACAGGCCAGGCCTCAGCACACTGCCTACAATGCAGCAGCAGCAGCAGCAGCAGAACGTAGTTTCAGTCTGGGACAGAATATCATAAATACTTGTACAATACAAGAGACCGTTCAGCTTTTGTGGTTTTACACACATTTTCTGCTCATAGGGACTTTGATAGTGTGGAGTTGGTAACAAGTAAAGTGTAATAGTTTAATAATATAACAGAGAAGTGGATGTTTTAGCAGGTCAAGGTGGTTATAGTTGCATAAGAGCTGCTGCTTCATTGTTAGGCAGTGTGAGGGCTTCTGGGATACTAGAGGACTGTGTGTGTTTCTCGTGCCTCATTCTAAAGGCTGCCAACAGCCTCCCACCTCTGAAAGTGATACAGGGCGCTAAAGGGTTAAAGAGGTCTGACATGGGCTATTTTTCCTCTCTGTCTCTGTTCTCATTTGCATAAATAAATACAATACTGTGGAGGCCCAGTTCTGATAGAAAAATAAAAAATAGGATAAAAATAAATAAAAAAACTCATGAAAAGTCACAATTATGAGATACTAAGTAAACATTGAAATTATAATACTTATTATAATAATCATCTCATCATTATGACTTACCATGAGTATTTCTGTTTTTATCGCGTATAACTTTTCATCTATTTTTTTTCTTTTTCTGTTGGAAATGGGCCACCGACTTCATGCATCAACATGTTTCTTCACCTGCATGCAGACTCATCCTCACACCAGCAAGGTTATAATCGTTTAGGATTTTCAATTAGTTTTTATTTTATTTTAGTTTTGACTTTTCAATTTTAGTGAAGTTTTAGTTCATTTTCAGAGTGCGTTTGCTAGTTTTAGATTAGTTTCAGTTTTTCCGAAAGATTTTAGTTTTTATACATTTAGTTTAAGTTTGCTTTTGTTCGGGCCAGCTATAATGTCTCAGAAGTATGTAGCTATATATACATATAAAATACATGGTTGGAGAACTGCGAAGGAATGACCATAATGTCTTCCCGCTACTTTAGTGTCCGATGTTAAGCAATCGGTCATAGCGCCATCTCCTGGACCTTTTTTTCTGCAGTGATAGAGCTAAAAACCTGAAACTGAAATGAATTTATGTTTCTTTTTAGTTTCAGTTTACTAAATTTTCACCGCTCATTTTCATTTTAATATCAGTATTAGTTTACTATAATAACCCTGCACACGAACACAAATGTGCTCACACATATACATAAACTCATTCTCACAAAAAGTGTGTCCCTTTTTCTTTCTCTTCATTTTCTGTTTTGACAAAAACACCTGCTTCCTCTGCCTTTTCACTGCACAGCCCTCCTCTTTAGCCTTGTTAGCAACCTCCAGGTAAGGTAAATATTAGCATAATAATAATGAATACGATGCTATTAAGTAGACAGTATTGAGTTTGTCGATGTATCGTGTTCAGCAGGGGGAATAGTTATTTGGTCGGCGTTAAATAATGGTGATACAGTGTTGAGTGTGTGAGTATGTGTTGTCGAGCAGGAGTCGGGTTTGAAGGTGAACCAGCCGGCATCATTTGCCGTCAGCCTGAACGGGGCAAAGGGTGTGATCGATGCAAAGGTCCACAGCCCATCTGGAGCTCTGGAGGAATGTTGCGTCACTGAGATTGACCAAGGTAACCACATGGATCTTATCCAAACTCATCTAAACACCTTCAGGCTGCTCACACGGAAGTGATGTCACATTTTTGGGGGAGAATTTTGATAGCGTTGCTGGACACGAGAACACGTTTTCATGTGCCTTGCCCTTCCCCTCCTTTTCCGCCTCCGTTTGTCTAGATAAATACGCAGTCCGGTTCATCCCCAGAGAGAACGGTCTCTATCTAATTGATGTGAAGTTCAATGGAAGTCACATCCCTGGTAGTCCGTTTAAGATCCGAGTAGGAGAAACGGGCGCGGCTGGAGACCCTGGGATGGTGTCGGCCTACGGAGCAGGACTAGAGGGAGGCACCACAGGTAACACGCTGCCCCTCTACACAACACAACAGCACAAAATGTCAGGAATGGAAGAGAATTTCAGCTCAACAGTCTCTGTCCCGGTCGTACTAAATTTTGCATTAAGCCCCCATCGTCACCTCCTCTTCTGTCTCGTTTGCCTCCAGGAACCGCATGTGAATTTGTGGTGAACACAAGCAAAGCAGGCCCCGGCGCTTTAGCTGTGACCATCGACGGGCCGTCCAAGGTGAAGATGGACTGTGTGGAGTGCCCCGAGGGCTACAGGGTCACATACACCCCAATGGCTCCCGGCAACTATCTCATTTCCATCAAATACGGTGGTCCTTACCACATCGGCGGAAGCCCCTTCAAAGCCAAGATCACTGGTGAGGAAGAGATCTTCACACAAGCAAGATAAAAACTGAATGTAAATCCCTCCCCGAGATTCAACTTACACTCTCGTCTCCATCTTCCAGGTTCCAAGCTAGTGACCAGCCACAGTATGCACGAAACCTCTTCTGTCATGGTTGACCCTGTGACCCGTGCCATCAGCTGTTCTCAGCAGAGTGTCCCTACCCAGTCAGATGCCACGAAGGTCATGGCCAAGGGCATGGGCCTGACTAAGGGCTTCATCGGTCAGAAAAACAGCTTCAGTGTTGACTGTAGCAAAGCAGGTGTGTATGATCGGGATGTTAACAAGTGCATTTGTTTTCTGTGCTTTTTCACCTCCCCAAGAAATATGTCTGGGACAAACCCTCTGTAAGTGTATGGAATAATATTTGTGTCTCGATCCTGAGCATGCAAAGGAACATTTAGAGCACAGAAAAGAGATTTAGTAGGTTATTGGCTGTTATCCAATCAGATTGCTATCAGTTTCCAGGGAAGTAGAGGAGCCATGGGAGAATGGTTAGCAGGTACCTCACAGCCACATCAAGCAATCAATCACACGTTATTTATATAGCACCTTTCAAACAAGTCAAATGCAATTCAAAGGGCTGTACAGACGACTGACAAAAATGTAGAATGTTAAAAATGGATTTAGAGACTAATGCACACCAAAATTCATTGAATAAGAAAGCAATAAGAGATGGGTATTTAAGTTAATAAAACAAAATACAAAATACAAGAAAATAAAAATAACAATAAAAATAAAAAAAATATGAAACTACACAAAGTAAGCAGATTGTATTAAAATAATGACATTTTAATAACATAAAATAGAATAAAAGAGATAATAATGATCAGCAATAAAAATTTTAAACAAAATAAGAGTAAAATAAGCACTATAATGATGATGATAAATAAAATAAGTATAAACAATAAAATGATAAAACACTACATAAAAGCCAGACTAAATAGATGGGTTTTGTAAGTAGTACTTGCCTGTTTGTGAAAGAAAGCAAATCGCTGAGCGAGAGGTTATTATCATAACATAATACCATTATTATTTAGCACAAGTGCTCAAAATGTTCCATCGCATGCTAGAATTGAGGCACAAATATAAGTGTACAGTATCACCCTAACACGTCTCATTTATTTATAGTCGGTATACTGAGCTAATAATAATAATATACTGATGTAGAAACTCATCTGTTCCTGTCTCCATCCGCAGGTCGTAACATGCTCCTGGTTGGTGTGGACGGTCCCAAGGTCCCCTGTGAGGAGATCCTAGTGAAACATTTGGGCAACCGCTTGTACAACGTCAGCTACCAGCTCAAAGAGAAGGGAGAGTACATCCTGGTGGTCAAATGGGGAGAGGATCACATCCCCGGCAGTCCCTACCACATTACTGTCTAAAGAAAACCCCGCTCCACGATCAGAAACCTATACCACTGTTTAATACAACTGATAGTCTATCTAGAGTCTAACCGATCATTGTTTACAACTCCAAGTCCCTCCCTCCCATGTTACAAATTAAGATTTCTGGCTCTTTTTTTTTTGTCTCTTATTCTATAACTATTTAACCAGCTAGAAAACAAAACTCTCCCATCAGTGTTTACCCTCCAGCCAGATGTCTGTGTTTTTCCACAAGTTCATATTTTAAAGTCCAGAATCTCCCAAAGATGAATGCATGGACACATATTCCTCTCTCGTTACGGTCATTCACTCCGTTCCTTGTCTCTTTCACCTGTTAATCAAATCATTCAGTAAACTTAGGGAGGAATAAAGATGCACCTTTTTTTAAGCCGGACAACTGTGCCTTCAGGCTTTTTACATTTTCAGTCATGGACATTAGCAGATTTGTCTCTGAACTAGTGTACCGTGATATAGGATAGCTTAGCATAGTGCAGCAGCAGTAGAGTGTGGCCCTGCTGAGCCCAGCATTGGATGGAAGGTTACTGTTTACACTGGAGGAGCTACTCTTTACATACATAAATAATAATTCAGTTTTATATGAACAATCACAGGACTTGAACCAAAGAGTGTCAGAAGTAGTGGGCCTTCCTGACCTGGGTTTATATGTGTGAGACGACACACTTTGATTTAAGATCTTTAATTGTTCGTATAAAAGTCCGATGAACTGTAACTTATAACTCCAAGTACTCAGCACTGGTCCAGTCCACTTCAGCATGTGGTTTTCATGATGCTCTTTAACTAACCCCAGTTGTTTTACCTGCTGCTAGTGTGATCCAGTTTTAGGCACTGCTGTTCTTAAAGCCGTATTATGGATTAGAATAAGGAAGTAATGGCAAAGGATGAAAGACGAGGCCGCATATGTGAACGGGGAGGAGAAAGACACATTTCACAGTAGCTTAACTCGTGGTTTTTATAACACGTGCGCTCTCTCAACACCGCTGCTGGGAAATGACGCTTTTTGTGTGTTTCAATGGGACACGACATGCGACCTGCATGTTCATTAGGTTGTTAAGCTCTTTTGACACAGAAAGCCTCTGATTCAGAATAACATCAACATGTGACATGTGATGTGTTTGCGGTGGTTCACCTTTTCAGTATGGAACTGTTTTCCATATAAATTAAAAAAGGTTTAAAAAGGGAAGTTTCTAAAGTTGTGCTGGACAGAAGGGCTGAAGATGATGAAGATGATGATGATGATGATGTTGTTGTTGTTTGTCTCGTCCTGAAAACACGATGACCAAAAAACAAAAGAGAACAGATGTTGCTTTGTTTTCTGCTCAGTGTTTGTATCTCACCCCCGTCAGCCGCCACTCACCCCCCCCTCCCTTTGTCCTTCCAGCTCGCTTTGTGCATAGTCTATCTTTCAGAACAAAAAAAGAATCTTGTCCTAAATAAAAAAAAAAAGGCTTTAAAAGTGTTTGTAAGACAGTATTTTGATACACAATAAAGTTGTCTAAGTATTTTTCTGTCAATCAAATGTCTGTTTGTTTTATGTCTTTAAACTTTGTCTGCTTCACACTGAATGAACAACAAGGACTCATAGTGGGCCTTTGTTGTGTACCGAGCCTTAAAAGTCTTAAAAACTATGAAATTACTTGTCGCAGTGTTTTTATCTAAATGTGCAGGTTATTCTCATGCACGGATTGGCAGTAAGTGTATATCCACAGAAGTTTCCAGTTAGTGGAAAATGTGTAGATTACAAAGTACTACATTACTACATGCAGCCAACGCCCTTCCTGGAAAAGTCCAACTCCTTATTAGGCCTGCCTCACTCTCTACCTCTAGAGGGCGCTGCAGGAGAGGGAATCTCATGGAAAGACTTCATTGGGTTTATGCAAAGCTTTGAACAACAGGTCGACCTTTTTTTTATGAAGCCATTTGTTTATTATGAATTGAGACCAGCTTGATGTACAGTGATTTGAGATTTCAAATTAATTGTCAATGAATGAGGATCTTTGTCATCATCCAATTTAGTCGTAGCACTTGTTGGAGTAGCAAGCTAGTAGTATTATTATCTCCAACTTTGGTTTGTAGACACACATGCAAAACTATCAAGGATAACACAAGAAGAGCAGAAAATAACAGAAGAGCATAAATATATAAGTCAAAAACAGACATTGTACAGTATATGATCATAGTCCTGATGGCTTTCTTTTATTTTTTGTAGAACTTCAAAGTCTCATCTGATTCTTAAACTAGTGTTTGTTTTTTTTATAAAAGAATATAATAATAAAAAATCTCAAATACATGTTCCACCACGATCCCAAAATGTTTCACGTGAAAACATTTATGAAATAAATACATTTTTATGACGGTATAGCCATATCCACAGGATTCAGAAATGTCATTTTCTAAGTATATCATTTTAAAATATCTGTTATTAAACAACCTTAATCATTTCCAATTAGTCTTTTCTAAGTGAGCGTTCCAGTAGAGCCTACCATGAGGATTCGTGTGGTTATGGCACATACTGTAAGTCTGATTAGAGACGACGGGTCATTTGGAGCAAGTGGCAAAGATTCACCTGCTAGCAGCAGGGGGGAAAAAAAGTGTGGTTGTAATGGTACTGAGTAACTTAGAAATGAATATAATTCTGGAAAACTTGGTTGTTGCTGTTATTTATCATTATCCTACAATTTCAAGGTCAGTGGCTGGATAGAATAGTTTCAAAAATGTTGTTTTAATTGTACTTGGCACAAGAGGCCGCTAGTGGGGAATAACTCCACCCTCACAATGTCAATGGCCCGGAGTGTGGGAAGACAACAATACGCATGTCCAAAGCCGCTGGCAATGAAAGTGGATGCCACAAAAATTATGCCAAGTGGGGCTGATTTTCTGGTGCCCCACTGTAATTTGATTGGCCCTTTGCCAAGTAGTCTACTGTTGTCATCATTTGCTCGTAGTTGGCAGAAGTTAGCTGGTAAAGAAGATAGTATCTGTGGTAACCATAAACAATAAACCTGAGATTAAACACCTCGGTGCCCTCCAGCTGCAGGATGTTGTTATAAACCAAACTGCTGGTAAAAATAATCAGATTTAAAAGAGATTGCAGCAGATCTGAAAGCAGCAGGACAACGCAGTAAAACTGGGCTTTTACTCAGCAGAGCAAACATAGCGCACACAAACGGGGAATTGAGCAGTATATAGCAACTTGAGGAGAACAGACGTGATGTTAAACTTTGTGGGAAATGTAATGTAATTATCTGCTTTTGCTTCTGTCCAGAGTTGTTGTTGCCCCACCATTTGTTGTCTACCTAAAAACGCCACTGAGTCTGATGCGGTGGCGGACTCAGGCTGTGAAGTATTCTTTTTCTACTCAATACTTATAGGCCTACTAATTACTAAACAACTAATAATATTTTTAACATCAAAATCCATAATAAATCTGGAACAGTTTTTGAGGTAGGTCTACACATTAAACAATTTAAATGATTAAGACACACTTTTAATGTAACTGGGTGCCAGAGTGCATAAAAAACATAAAAATAGAGTTTATCTAAAAAAATATCCTGGGAGAGGATCCCTCCTAGGTCCGGGCTAATGCTCCAGACAACTCAGAAGTCGGAATTTTCCTAGTTGAAATTTCCAACTTCCAACCTCCAAACGTTGCCCGATGCCAAACGTACACAAAAACCATGGCTTTTTCTGGCATTTTGAACATTTGATGACATATTTTGACATCAACTTACAGGCAGAACAGGTTTTACTATATGATAGTATGTATTATTTTACTTAAATACATGCAAATACACTTTATGTTGCCCTTTAGTTGATGGTTTAGGCCTACCACTTACAATGTGCGCTTCTAGACAGGTAGGGTAGATGGATTAGCTGCTCAAACTCTGACTTTGAGTGCACTTTTTCTAGCGGGAGTTCAGAAATGTTTGAGTTGTTTCAAACGCAGCATTTGCCCCCAATGTCCTCAGGTCCTAGAAACGCCCCTGGGGCAGGAAGGGCACTGTAGAGGGCACATCATGTTTACCTGCACTTTAGGCCATGCACAATAAAGGGCATTCATGGCATTTATCATGTTTTATCTACGGGGCATCCAAAGGCAGATTTTCTTCGTACATGCGGGACTTCATAGCGGTACCATTAACTTTACAGATGCTGTCCTGAAGGCCTTTCTCACTTGTCACAGTAGGGAAAGTGTGCCACCAATTGCATTGGCTATGGTTCTATCTATCTGGCATGGAGAGGAGGTCGTGTTGCTCTGGCTCTATCTATCTGGCGTGGAGAGGAGGTCGTGTTGCTCTGGCTCTATCTGGCGTGGAGAGGAGGTCGTGTTGCTCTGACTCTATCTATCTGGTGTGGAGAGGAGGTCGTGTTGCTCTGGCTCTACATGTTTGGCGTGGAGAGGAGGTTGTGTTGCTCTGGCTCTACCTGTTGGCGTGGAGAGGAGGTCGTGTTGCTCTGGCTCTACCCGTTTGGCATGGAGAGGAGGTTGTGTTTGCTCTGGTTCTATCTATCTGGTGTGGAGAGGAGGTTGTGTCGCTCTGGCTCTACCTGTTTGACATGGAGAGGAGGTCGTGTTGCTCTAGCGCTATCTATCTGGCGTGGAGATGAGGTCGTGTTGCTCTGGCTCTACCTGTTTGGCGTGGAGATGAGGTCGTGTTGCTCTGGCTCTATCTGTTTGGCGTGGAGATGAGGTCGTGTTGCTCTGGCTCTACCTGTTTGGCGTGGAGATGAGGTCGTGTTGCTCTGGCGCTATCTATCTGGCGTGGAGAGGAGGTCGTGTTGCTCTGGCTCTACCTGTTTGGCGTGGAGATGAGGTCGTGTTGCTCTGGCTCTATCTGTTTGGCGACGCCGGGAAGCTGCTTGACATCCTCCTGGATCCACCTTCTCACATATGTTCACATTATATGTATTACTTTTTTGTCATATGGATTGTCTATGTTATATTTTCATTATATTGTTACCCTGTACACACAACATCTATTGCACGTCTGTCCATCCTGGAAGGAGGATCCCTCCTCTGTTGCTCTTCCTGAGGTTTCTTCCATTTGTTTCCCTGTTAAAAGTGTTTTTTTTTGGTTAAGTTTTTCCTTATCTGATGAGAGGGTCGCCCTGTAAAGGACAGAGGGTGTCCTATCCTGTACAGATTGTAACTGAAGCAGCTAAATGGCATCCATCCATCAGAGCACTATTTAACCTGTGTGAGTAGCGTTGGGCTCCTAGTATCCTACTAGTACTATCAGTAGGTGTTTCTTGTAGGTGTGCCAAGTCGCGTCGCCCGGATGTAACCAGAGGTTACACCCACTCTGCTGCTCCAGCCTGCTCTGCTCTGCCTCGTCCTGCTTTCAGCCCCGGACTCGTGTGTGTCTTTTTCAAAGGTAAATGAAATAATCTTCTTTCAACTTCAGACCGGCTAATCGATCATTTCCTCTTTTCTTTAATCGATTGCGTGTGTTGCTCGCGCGAGATTAAAAAAAAAAGCCGCGAAGTTAGATCGTTACTCTGCTCCCAGTTTACCAGCAGGCTTTATTATGGCTTTATGAATATATAATACATGTGTTGTAACATGTAACATAACATGGGACTTATAGCGTGGAATTATTTGCTTTGACTTTACAGTTT
This sequence comes from Sebastes fasciatus, assembly GCF_043250625.1. Taxonomy (NCBI): domain Eukaryota; kingdom Metazoa; phylum Chordata; class Actinopteri; order Perciformes; family Sebastidae; genus Sebastes; species Sebastes fasciatus. The sequence continues at coordinate 8,908,105 of NC_133802.1, forward strand.
TGCTGAAACTACCAACCAGCTACTGTAGCTACTTTTCTTTGACGTTTTCCTGCTGGATCAGTCTGGCGGGCAGAAGACTTTACTAGTCTCCTCCCTTTTCTCCCTCTGCAGGCTGTTAATGTTACCATCTATTTATCTATCTGTCTATCTATCTATCTATCTATCTATCTATCTATCTATCTGTCTATCTATCTATCTATCTATCTGTCTATCTATCTGTCTGTCTGTCTGTCTGTCTGTCTGTCTGTCTATCTGTTTATCCATCTATCTATCTATCTGTTTATCCATCTATCTATCTGTCCATGAAAGAAGTTTATTATATTATATTAAATGTTTCAAAAGTCGCTTAAAGGGTCATTTAATTGCTGTTTTGTAATTGTTTTTCTCCATGTATCTGTTTTTATGTTTTTTATTTTTTCCCACTCACAATGTTGTTTGGTTACAATTACCCAGAAGTCTTTATAGATAATTAAATCAATATCCTCCTCACAAACCTTAACCATACACTTCCACACAACACACACACACACACACACTTGTATTTTTGTATATATTTACTGTATTGTTATTGTTGTTATTATATATATCTTGTCCTAATTGTTTGTTATCACTATTATGTAGTCATATTATTTCTTTATATTAATCTTGTCTCTAGGTGGAGGCTTCAGATAAACCAAGTGTTTTTTTTGCCTCTTCCTGCACTGTATATTATTCATTTATTTTTTTATGTTGTGTAGTCTTAAATTGTGCAAAAATAAATAAACAAACAAATAAACATACAAATATCAGGACAGAAACTGAACAGACTACACACAAACTGATAAAAAAAAAAACACAACCGAAAAACAACAACACAACACAACAAAACAGAAACAAAAATTAAAAAACAAAATAAAACAGAAACAAAAATAAATAAATAAAGATGTCAGTAAAATAAAATAATAATAATAATAAAAAAGATTTTGTTACAGCATTAGATTGGACACAATCACAGAGTCAAGCTGGAGTTATAGTGAAGTGAAGAAACTAAGTAAAGGAGTGGAACAGTGATAGCATGACTGAAAACAGACGATTTGTTTTAAGGTGAGAAAATAAAACATTTTTAAAAATACAAAATAACAGAGAAGGGATATTTATAGGTAACATATTCCAGTCATAGGGAGCCCTAAACATAAAAAGCTTTTTTGCCTACTTCCTTAGATATAAAGGGAACCATAAAGAGAAACTGATCTGAGCTTCTTAAAGAGTCATTTGGTACGTAAGGAACAAAGAATGGTTTAAGGCAAAAAGGATAGTTGAAGTTAACAAATTTAAAAATAAATTGATACCAATTAAGTGTACGTCTTTTATTCAGACGGAGCCACCACAGTGTATCTAACATTCTATCCATCTATCCATCTATCCATCTATCAATCTATCTATTTATCTATCTATTTATCTATGTATCTGATACCTATCTGTTTATCTTTGTATCTCTCTGCAGATGTCTTTGAGTGAGAGAAGTGATGAGGAGATCAGTAAGCTCCTCACTGAGTACGGCATCAAACATGGACCCATAGTCGGTAAGAAAAGTCAACACATTTATTACTTTGTTCATTTTGTCGTGACTGGGCTCATAACTCCTCTTCATGTTCAAATAGTTGTAGGTGTCAGACTGAGAACTGTGGAAATTAAGATAATTGTAATGGAGAAAAAAAATGCCTCCATGATTTCATTGTACATTGCACAGCCATCATGTTTCAAAGCAATGCTGCTGCATATCTTCCTCTGTTTTATTACCTTAATAATATATAATAAATAAGAGAATAGAATGGGATCAAATGGAACCAAACCCCATACATCAATTCATTTGAACAGTATTCATTTTAACATTTTACATGATGATACAACATTTAATAAGATTTCTCCAAATTCCCTCCAACACTTGGATGATGCAGACAAGTCATATTTTGTGTATATTTTTTGTTAACTGTGGTCAGGATGTTGATGTGTTTGTGTGAACACAGACTCTACTCGAAAGCTGTATGAGAAGAAGCTTGAAGTGGCCATGGAGAACGCTCCGGTGGAACCCTCGTCTGATAAGACCTACTACAGAGAGGAAGGTAGGAGGCTCTCCACTCAGTCTGCTGGCCTGCAGAGGCTGCGTGTCACTTGGTTCAGTGGTCATGTGGTGGGTCAATAAATGTCCTTGTAGCACCACCACCACCCAGCGGGATGAGTTTTGACGTGTATGCGACGTGTATTCAGCTTTAGGTGAAGTAATAGGCTAATGAACTTTTTCACATCAACGTCCTTTCAATCTAAGCCTAGCCTACTGTTTTTGTACAACTAAAATATGGTAAGAAGGACTTCCCACATGTTCTTAGATTAGAAATCAAAGCTGTACTAGGCGAGATATTATTCAAAAAAAGTTATTTTTATAAAACGGTCGCTATATCGTGACAGTAGTACATAAAAACAGGTCACCTGAAAAAAATCATGTGCCTCTGTGTCCTCCGGGCCTCCTAACGGCATCTGCAAGATTTCACAGACCGGAGGAAAACAAGCAGTCAGAGCTGATCTGAGGTCTGCTGTCCATCTGCCGTCTATGAGAGCCGGCTGTCAATCACTCACAAACTCAAAGCACAGCCAATAGGAACGCTCTCTCTCTCTGAAATGACCTGTGATTGGTCAAAGTCTCCCGTCACAGGCTAGATTTGTTAAAGCCTGAAAACAGAGCCATGAGGAGGTGCATGAGAAGTCTAGTTTTCTCTCAGAACACTTGAATTACAATATGCTGAAAGGTTATTATGGAATTTTTACCCAATGATGCCAAAAATATACTGCCTGATGCAGGTTTAAGGACAAAGAGGTGCCGACTCAAAAGGAGCGTTGTGGCTCCTGTTGATAGAGACCCGTCATGGTTTTCACTCTGAGAACTGTTACACTGGATAAGGTTATATAAATATAATAAGGTTTGAAAGAGAATCTAAATTCTTGGCCTGTAAAAAAAATGGAGTCTTTACATGCCCGCTAACACACAAATAGACAGCACTGCAGCAGAGCCAGGTTTAGTCCCCTAGGCTTATATCACTCTCATAACAAAAGTCACCAGTCAGGTCTTTGTAGATGTGCAGGAAAAGCAGGTTGTTAAGCTGTTTCTCTGGATTGGACGCAGGTCTTCTGAAGACACTTAGACATTATCACTAACTGGAACCTACCACATGCACAGGTACAGTAAGTATAGGGTGAGCTGAACAGAGAGCAGGCATCAACACCAAACAAAATAAAAAAACAAAACATTCATGTAAGATACGTTACTGCTGACATCACAACTTACCTAAGAGCAAGCATACACACCAATGAGCACACCAAATGAAATAGAATGTCATTTACTGCTATCTTACATATCCTCCTACATTTTAACAGGCCATGAATTTTGATCCTCTTTCGAACCTAGGAAAAAAAACTAGGGGCTGTCAATTGATTCGGATTTTTAATCACGATCAATTGCATGATTGTCCATGATTAATCACATTTTTTATCTGTTCAAAATGTACCTTAAAGGGAGATTTGTCAGGTATTTAATACTCTTATCAACATGGGAGTGGGCAAATATGCTGCTTTATGCAAATGTATGTATATATTTATTATTGGAAATCAATTAACAACACAAAACAATAACAAGTACTGTCCAGAAACCCTCACAGGTACTGCATTTAGCGTACAAAATATGCTCAAATAATAACATGGCAAACTGCAGCCCAACAGGCAACAACAGCTGTCAGTGTGCTGACTTGACTGACTTGCCCCCAAACTGCATGTGATTATCATAAAGTGGGCCTGTCTGTAAAGGGGAGACTCGTGGGTACCCATAGAACCCATTTACATTCATATATCTGGAGGTCAGACGTCAAGGGACCCCTTTGAAAATGGCCATGACAGTTTTTCCTCGCCAAAATTTAGCGTACATTTGGAGCGTTATTTAACCTCCTTCATGACAAGCTAGTATGACATAGTTGGTACCAATGTGTTTATGTGTGTGCGTCGGTGTGTGTAGGTTTGTATGTGTGTGAGTGTGTGTGTGCATGAGTGTATGTTTGACGCAGAGAGAGAGTGACAGAGAGAGGGGAAGAGAAGGTGAAAGGTGATGAAAATAAAGAGATTTTGGTAATGTTTTTACTTTTTAAACTTCATTTTAGTCTGGTCTTTTTTTTGTCAAAGATATTGCATGTTTGATATCGTCACCGTTAGTGTTTAATGACGTTGGTGCCGTCTCGTCTTAGTCATAGAAAAAAGGTTGCTGATGAACATATTTCGTCATAGTTTTCATTAATGAGATTAACGCTTGTTAGCCTATTATTTCATCCAAAGCTCTGCTCCCCAAACAACTTCAAAACTCATTCTGGTTCCTCTGAGTGATGGTGAACGGCAAATAAACTTTATATAGCGCCTTTTTAGTCTTCCGACCACTCAAAGCTCTTTACACTGCATGTCAACATTCACCCATTCACACACACATTCATACACTGATATCAGAGGCTGCCATGCAAGGTGCCAACCTGCCCATCAGGATCTAATCTAAATACTCATTCACACACCGATGGCTCAGCACTCGGGAGCAGTTTGGGGTTCAGTATCTTGCTCAAGGACACTTCAACATGCGGACCGGAGGAGCCGGGGATCCGATATGTTTGGAGTGGTAGAGCCATAGTCAGTGTGATTATTACAATACTGTAACTGACTGGAGATCAGTAAGCTTTATTTTTCATATATTAATGTTCACACCGGGCCTGTTGTTCTTTTTTCAGATTTTATTAAAAAGTTACGCCATGATGATTATATTACATGTTTATCAGGCTTGAGGTTACACGTTATAATATTCTACTGTGAATGCAATAGCTAAACTAGAATGGCACTCGGAGAGCGCAGACCTCCGCCAAGGTGCCTGACTTTAAAAACAGATCACAGCTCACAGCTGGCAGTACCGTGAGGTGGTCGGCTTTATTATTAACACGGTGTGTTTCCTTGTAACGTATCGGCGGATGCCTCTCTCATTCAGCAGCCTTGTAATGTCTGTAAAACGTCACACTACGTTGTCGCTCATCCCTTCACCCACGCATGTGTTATACCCTGTGGTCTTAATGCTCAGGCTGATCGGAATTCTTAAAATAATTCCTGAATCCGGATCATGATCCGGATCGCCACCAAACTCTAATGGATTGTTCATTGTGCCACACTCCACCCCTCCAAAGAATTTCATTCAAATCCATCACGGACTTTGGAGTAATCCTGCTAACAGACAAACAAACCAACGCTGGTGAAAACATAACCTCCCTGGCCCAAGGCCTGTGGCCTTGGCGGAGGTAATAAAGAAATGTTATTTATCAATTCAATCTCATTTCATCATAAACATGTAGGCCTGGCCTACATGAAACAGCAGTGTATATGTGGACTTTATCTAATGTTATATTGGTCATACTATAGAATGATTTATTGTATAGTGAATAATAAAGAAGATATGGAACTTAAAAAAAAAGAAAATGCATACTGAATTGAAATCCCAATACTGGTCTAAAAAAAATGCAAATAGATTATGTTTCCCCATCGTTCATTCAGCCTTAGTATTTGATTTGATGCCTGAGTTGGTGCTGTCTGCTGAAATAAGAGTAATATTTACTCCCACGCTGAATACACTCCTCTTCCTTATTGTGTCGCCCATATTTGTGAACGGTGAAATCTCACCCTGCACTCCTCTGAAGCGTCAAACATCACAAACAATAGAAGAGCTGTTCTTACATAACAGTCGTAAATCAGACCTAATTACAGGCTACTAGTATGTAAATGTGAACCACAAACCTCAACAGCGGAAGCTTTCCCTGTCAGACCTGCCATCTGGTGTTCATTCTCTGTAAACACTTCATTCATATTGTCGTCGGCTTATCATATTCTTAAAAATTAAAGCTGCAGTTCTTAACCTTGAGCAAATATGATAAAAAGTTATTTTTATATGTATCACTATATCCTGACAGTAGTGCATGAGACCGATAATCTGTGAAAAATACGTCTCACTGCCTCCTCCTAGTGCTCCTAATGGCTAAAATGTTATGACCCGCCAGCCATGTTGAAAACAGTTGAGTCAAACGCAAGCACCGTCCACCAGCCGGAGCAAACTTTCTCATTTTATAGCTAAACAGTACACCAAAAATATGTCTCATGCACTACTGTCAGGCTATAAGGACAGTTTTATAGAAATAACTTTCTATCACATTTGCTCAAAGTTAGCAACTGCAGCTCTAATAGAATAGAATATAATATATCTTTATTGTCATTGTACAAGTACAACGAAATTTAAATGCAATCCTTAAAAAGTGCAAGAAACATAAACAATAACGTGCCTCTAAAACTATAAAAAAATTAATAATAATAATAGAAACACACATACCACACACAAGACATTCACATTCTGCAGGTATTGCACGACTCATATCATTATTGCACAGTGAATATTTACAAGATGTTCAAGTTTCTGCTGTGTTTAGTGCTACTGTTTAGACAGTAGAGTCACTAAATGTTTATGTCAACGAGGTCCAAAATGTGCCAATATGTCTTTTTTTTCTTTACAGCGGAGGAGATTACCTACATCACATACAGTCCGGTGAGTCCTGATTGGCCTCTGTGTTTCCTGTGTCCCTCTGTGTTTCCTGTGTCCCTCTGTGTTCCTCTGTATCCCTCTGTGTCCCTCTGTGTCCCTCTGTGTTCCTCTGTGTTCCTCTGTGTTCCTCTGTGTTCCTCTGTGTTCCTCTGTGTTCCTCTGTATCCCTCTGTGTCCCTCTGTGTTCCTCTGTATCCCTCTCTGTGCTCTGTGACTGCCAATAATCTGACAAACTATCCTGCTTTCATTTCCACAGGTTAGACAAGAGGCGGACATGTGAGTACAATATTAACACGCATGGAAAAAGCACAAAGCATATAAACTATGTTGATGGAAGATTATGCTGATTAACCTGTGAGCTGGCAAAAATCTGACGGTTGGCGGCTCGATCCCTGGTCACCTGTCAAATTGTCCTTGAGCAAGACACTTAACCCCAAATTACTTCATTCGGTGTGTGAATGAGTATTTAGATTAGATTCTGATGAGCAGGTTGACACCTTGAAGACTAGAAAAGGGCTTTATAAATGCAAGTCCATTTACCATCTTTCAACTTATTTTTTAAAAAATGGATGCCTTTAGTTCAAAGCACAAAAGAATAAGGCAATATACTGTATATATCAAGACTATATGTATCACGACTAAGAAGATATTTACTGAGGACTTGCATCCCTTTTTTAGACGTTAAACAGTCAAACTGCGTTTGTCCTTATTTATTAAAGGACCGCGCAGAAGTTTTGTGAAGGTAAAATGGAAGAAAAGAATCACAGCTGAAAATATGGAATATGTTTACTGCACTTTCTGCAAAATAACCTGCAACATAACTAGTAACTACGCCCCAAATGTCCCTTTGAATTGTAGTGGACTGGCAAGAAGTATAAAATGAAAATACTTAAGTAAAGTACAAGTACCTTAATGTTGTACAGTGCTACTTTCCAACACTGGGGATATACTGCACATTGGTACTCACAGCAGTGTTGGTTACTTTGTGTAAATGCCTCATATTGGTATTTAATTGTAAAGTATTCCTCCATCCAGAGTGAAACGAAGAGGCAACTTTGAGCCAGATGAAGAAGAAGAGTCGGACCAAGAGACAGAGTGAGTGTGTAGTATAAACTAGTGGTGTGTGTGTTTGAGCAAGTGAGTTCATCACCTGGTCTAATTATCATCTTCCCTCCTGTGCTTCAGGCCCCCTGTCCACGTCACTAACAGAACAGCCAATCACAGCGCAGTACGATCCGCGGTACGATCCAGGGAGCCGGCCAGAAAGTCTGGAGGCAGCGTGTGGAAGGGGATCCGGCTGCTGCTGCTGTTAGCTGCGTTTGCAGCTGTCCTCTACTACGCCTACTGTCATCTGGTGATCAATGAAGGAGATCCTGCTAAAGTTCAATGATCTGATTTATTGTGAGGATGTCAGGGTTTTCTAGTTTGACCACATTCCATAAACTTTTTAAGGCTGGTTATATTCTATATTTCTTATTGTCGCCAAATCAGTGAAATGAACAAAACCAGACAAAATATCCAAAGCCTGATATGTCGTATTCCTCTGTATCATCAGTGTTTCCCCATTTTATATTTTCACCACTTTATCTTGCCGTCAGACAGCACTTTCTAACGGGGAAATTAACTGAACGTGAAACTTATCTATGCTCTCTTCAAAGCAGCCAGACTCCGTTGACAAAAACAGTAACGATAAGTTTTACTTTCAGTTCAGTTTACCATCGTAAAATATTCTAAATATAACGTACACTTAAATTGATATTGATTTTTTTAGGTGTCTAAAATCTTCTTGCTGCTGCTTTTGCACTATGTTTTCTATCTATGCAGTTTTGTGTGTTTGATCTGTTGTATGCAGCAGTTCTGTCACATATGTGATTTCTTCTTATGTGTGAGATATACATGATGTCATTATGAACTGAGGCCATCTTTCATATTTCCAAGCTGTCCTCATCTCATCTAATCTAAAAGCCAAAGGATGTTGTCTAAATGTTTTGATGAATAAAATCAATCAGGTCCCCAGCTCCTCAGAGACTGAGTGTTTGAACTTTCTGCATGTTGCGATGTTAATGATGCTGAAAGTGAGAGTTACTAACAGAATAGGAGACATGTTTCAAAACATACAATACTGTCAAATACTAAGTAATGAATTCATTTATTTAGGTACAAAACTTAAGCTTAATTCCTTCAATCTAACATTTGAACAGAAACAATATAAAGCACTGTTATATTTACAAGATAGAAGCTTCGAGTAGTTTGGCAAAAGAAAAGTACACTGAGTCTGTTGGCATCTGTAGAAGGAAGATGAGGCAGTGGTAATGTACAGAAGTGATCCCGAGTGATCTGAGTTGTAATTTGAACAGTTAGCTGATACAGAAGTACTGAAAAGGCCTTTATTAGATTTCAAGGCTTTGACATAACGGGTGAACAAGGAAAGTCTTATTTTGGTCCCGGGAGTGTTAGTCCAGTCGTGTTACTGTCCCAGGGAGGAAAGGAAGGCGTAGGCTCTTTTATCGACATCCCAGGTGCCACGAATGAACTGGGAAGGAAAAACATGAAGAAGGTCACAAGAGTTTACAACAGTGAGTCAGAGAGTCTACTGTATGTTCTGTAGTGGCCTACCTGAGTACATGTCCCTCAAATCCAAGCGCTGTGATGAAGATGTTGATGAGGACGATGAAGAAGACAAACAGTGTCACTGCATTGTTCATTATGTTCAGCCTTTTGTGTTTCTCCTCCTCGTTCAGATCATACGTCCCTGCGGGCACACAATGGCACAACAGCAGAAACTAAATTAGCTTCATTAAAAAGTTGAAGAGAGGAAAAGGGAAAAGGGAAAACCTCAACTCACATCAAATGTTGTACCGAGCAAACAGCTGAGAGGATGCCATGACTGCCTCTCCTCTCCTCTCTCTTTTTTGCCTCTTGTCTTTACTCCTCATAATTTTCCCCTCATTTATTTTTCCTCCTTTTGACCTCCTCAGTTTTCTCCCACCACCACTTCCACCTCTACCCCTTCCTCTTTCTCCTCCTCCTTTCTTTCTCTCTCTCCATCACTCCGTTGTGCCTGCTGTCACATTCACATGAAAGCTGCTAACCTCTCCTCAGCAACAAGTAGTAAACAGAATAAAATAAAGTAGAGAGAAAATCCTGTTGCAGAAAAAAACTAAGTCAATCAATTGGGGGATTTGTTTGATTCACAGTCAAACTGACAGTATTTCTAGTTAAATGCAAACCATAAACCATTGTTAATATTTCATTATAGTTATATATATATCCTTATCCTTAGTCAAGAAACACAAGAGTGCAAAACCAATCAACAAATATGATTTTGTATCTTGCAATGACTTTGATTCATCCCCTGGAGACTTACCCTGACATTAACCTCAACCACCTTTTACACAAGACTCTAAAGCAACGAGGGCAAATGTCCTCGGACATTACCTATACCAAAACACTGCTTGTAGATGAATAGATGTCAAATAAGTATTCATATTACGAGAAAGAATATTCAAATCACAGAAGAGTTTAGTGTTTGATTTGACTACTAAATATACAGTAAGACTGACAAGCTCTTACAACGGCTTGTATTGAATGTGCAAGAAAGATGGCGGAGGAGGAATGATATCAATGGAGTTACAAAATGTCTGAGTGACTTGCCGATTAAGAGGAGCAGCAGCCCCACTATGATCTGCAGCGTGATGGACAGAGACAGCAGGACAAGGAGGGGGATGTAGAAACGGTATTGAGGCCCCACATAGAGAACGGTCTTCAGCTGGGACGAGTTGGCCATCAGCAAGGCGACGTCCAGCATGCTCTGAGCCACACTCTTCTTAGTGGCGTAGTGATTCATGTTCATGCGCTTTCCCCTGTTTTTAGGCTTTTCCTGAGAGTGTTGAGAGGATAAGTTAGGTCTGAGAAAAAATCCAGAACAAAGTCACACAGGTGCTATTTTACAGCCACTGTTGCATCTAATCTAATCCAAATGTATTTATAAAGCACATCAGTTGACCAAAATGTATGTTCAATCAAAATGTAGCAAAACCAAAAAAAACAACACAAAAGACGTGTTTAAAGGACAATAATATAGAATGGCAACTCTTAGCCCATTTCATGATTTGTAGGTAAACAATGAAATCTTAAAATCAATCCTAAAATAAAAAGATCCACCTTTGACAGTAAAGGATAAAATGATTAACAGTGTTATTCCTTTGTTCTCTCTCTCTATGTTGTTATTCTGTACACACATCTATTGTGCGTCTGTCCATCCTGGACGGAGGATCCCTCATCTGTTGCTCTTCCTGAGGTTTTCTTCCATTTTTTCTTTCTTCCCTGTTAAAAGTTTTTTTTTTTGGTTAAGTTTTTCCTTATCCGATGAGAGGGTCGTACTGTAAAGGACAGAGGGTGTCGTGTATTGGGGGCGGCAGTAGCTTAGTCCATAGGGACTTGGCTTGTGAACCGGAGGGTTCAAGTCCCCACATGGACCAAGTACTGAGTGTGAACTGGTAGCTGAAGAGATGCCAGTTTGCCTCTTGAGCACTGCAGAGGTGCCCTTGAGCAAGGCACCAAACCCCCAACGCCCCCTCGCTCTGACATCTCTCCATAAATGCATTTATATACTGTAGGTCCTGTTTGTGCATGTGTGTGTATTTCGGACTTGTGTGTACTATGTACTGTGTATAATAACAGAGTGAAAAAATGTAATTTCCCCTTGGGGATCAATAAAGTGCCTTTCTTCTTCTTCTTTTATCCTGTACAGATTGTAAAGCCCCCTGAGGCAAATTTGTGATTTGTGAGTTTTTTACTATTCAAATAAAATTGACTTGACTTGACTTGACTCTGTCAAAGGTCAGATTGCTCTCTGTACATGCTTCCAAGTCCATGCGTCACTGTTTCAAACACAGTGGTGTTCTGTGTTTTGTTACTATGCTCTCTATGTACTCAGGTTGTCAGAGGAGTGTTAGAGCAGGTGTTTGATTACTCACCTGGCAGAGAGAGAGAGCGTTCTCTTTCTACAACTCAAGAAACCTGACAATTTGTCACATGAACTGATAGATGTAAGTGCAGAGAGAGTGAACTGAAACTGAGGTATTTGAGATTGTGTCAGATACTGAAAGCAGAGGACGGGTAAACTGTTGTTCTGTCTTGTTTATTTCAACCACATCAGGCTGTTTCTCAGGGATGTGCCCGGTCCTGCACCTGGGTGCAACTCTCTCTCAATGCACAGCCGACGGCTATGGAAAGAAACATTGATTTCACCACTGACATTCCTGTAGATAGATTACAGATTATTAATCAACAGTGGTTCCAAACCTGGGGGTCGCGACACTTTTAATCTTTTCTTTTTTGTTTGAGAATTACTGGATAATTCTAGGTGTTTTTTTATTCAAACAAAACGAGGAATAAATCACTCTTTGGTTCAATTGGTCACTAGTCCACACTGTTTTGTTTTAAGGGGTCAGAAGCCAAAAAAGGTTTGGGAACCACTGTGGGACCAAATGTGAGGGCCACGGGCCAGTTGATCTGTGATTATCTAAACCTACTGCATTATATAAATATATATATTTTAGTCCAATAAGCGTGATAACTCCAGGCCAAAGAAAAGGATGTAAGTGACATCCATCTATTACCAAACACCTCCACCAGCTTTTAGAGGTGTGCATCACATTCACATTTCTACAGGATTCGTCAATTCAGTGCTATGTTCAGTAAGAGGAACACGGGATGATCATCTTCAAAAGTAAACATTCGGCCTCCCTGCGAGTGTTGAGAGGATAAGTTAGGTCTGAGAAAAAATCCAGAACAAAGTCACACAGGTGCTATTTTACAGCCACTGTTGCATTTAATCTAATCCAAATGTATTTATAAAGCACATCAGTTGACCAAAATGTCTGTTCAATCAAAATGTAGAAAAACCCATAAACACAACACAAAAGACGTGTTAAAAAGACAATAATATAGAATGGCAACTCTCATCGTGAGTTAAAAGCCACCCTCACATGAAGAGGACTAGTCAGTCTGTGTTGCTTACCTCCACATCCAGTTTATCCATAAATAAGTTCTCTGTCTCCGGCTTTAACTCTATGACCATTGTCTCCTCTTCGACAGCGTCGCAGCAGCTGCAGATTTGGGGCATACTGTATGTGCTGAGATGCTCACTGGAACAAGTCAAGCAGCTCCTCCAGTTATAGGGATGGCTTTCAAAAGATCCTTCCCACTATGTGTCACTCTTTTCAGTTTAACTTGTTGAGAGTTGCTTTAATTTAATTACAGTGCAACCTTTTCACTTCACTCGCAGGGGTGCCAAACTCATTTTAGTTCATGGGCATATATCCCAATTTGATCTGAAGTGGGCTATAAAAACATCCAAATATTTCCCTTTCTTTCTTTCTTTCTTACAAAACAGATGATGAACAGTCTGAGATGTCTCGCTGACCTTATGACAATAATCAGACTGCTGTTTCCTCAAACCTACCAACAATTAATTTTTCTTCTCTGTTCTCAGTTGCCCTTGCGAGTTCTTGTATTTTTTGCCATGAGGAGTCTGATAGTGGCGCTGAATATTATATTCTTTGTGGACTGAAAGGTGCTGTGAACACATCAAGCACACAGGCTTCCCATTAACCTCTGTGAAGAAATAGGAACTGGTCCATTTCTCTTGGAAAACCCGACACTCTGTGTCCACTTTTCATTTTCCACCGGTGGCTCCTGCATGAGCAGTAGCCTATGCTTGACAGTGTTGTGTCACATAGGCTACGTCAGCACGTAGGATCCATAATAGGAATGTTTTTTGTATTCATTTTATTCAAAAATTTGAAGTAATTACTTCTCTGCCATTTTTACACTTTGCAAAGTCATCCAGTGGGTCGGATTGGACCCTTTGACAGGCCGGTTCTGGCCCTCGGGCCGTATGTTTGACACCCATGTTTTAAGGTTTCAGTTTCTCCCCAGAATATAAACGTTCAAAATCCAGTCTCCGCGACAAAAACACTCACTCAGTATCATAAAAGGTTGTTTGACATAATATTTCAATAACAGACTAATAAGAATACAGTCCAAAAAATTACAAACACTACTTCTTTCATTACTAATGTCCTGGCATAAAACAATAGGTTTTGGGCTATTCCCATGTAGATCTAAAACTGCAGAACTCTTCCTGAATTCTTTGGTCTATGCCATATGTCAAGTTAAAGCACAACTTCATATTAAATGTCATAATTATCTTCACAAAGTCCTACATTCATAGGAATACATTTACTGAAGTAAGTTAAACTTTAACTGGTTAAACTTGTAAATGTATCATTTTACAAGTAGTTATTTACATTTTCCAGTAGAGATCACTGTACTGTAATGATACAGGAAGTGAAATGCAGGAGATGGATCAAATCTACGATTGTGTAAAAGAATTTAGCCTATTGTTTCCCAGTTATTCAACCTTTTAGTCCTGCATAAATATGCCAGAATCAATATTACTTTATTGACGGTTTGGAATTTAGCTTTTTGAGCTCAAACATATTACAGTTTGTTAAAAAAAGAAATATCATTAATTACATGGATGTATATTTATTGCTTTAAAATGCACCTGTTTTGCTTTTGATGGAATCAGAATCCAGTTTATTGCCAAGTAGGTTTTGATAATATAAGGAATTTCACATATAAGATGTAATTGATAACATTTAGGTGAGCTAGTTCCAGGTCTTTAAGGCCTACTGGGACACTTGGAACTGAGCCATCCTGAACGAAATTAATTTCACCAGTGCTTTTCTTGCTATGACTAGTCAAAACGCCTGCTGCAAAAAGAAAGTATAACAGATGAATAGACTTTGTAATACAGAATCACGAGAAGGGAATTTCACAATTTGGGAAACTCTCGCAAGATGGTTAAGTTTAGGCCTTGACCTCGAATGGTTAAGGTTCGGATAGGTTGTCGGGCAGCGAGTCTCACGAGAGTTTTAGCAGGTTTTTTGCAATTTGCTGGTTACCTTTGAGCCTTTGATCAAATGAAGCACCTGTTGGTAACAAACAGATCACAGTCAAGAGCGGCATTTGGGTTTGACATTGTTTTTTGTCCTCACTTATAAGAATTTGGATTGTGGACCATTAGACTTGACAACCAGGCTTCCTCGTGAGAGGTTAGGTATAAACGCTAAACCTGTGTGTTCTAATACCTATACTACCATACTATTTAGTATGCCAGGAAACAGATTTAGAATGTCCCAATGCATAGCGTGTCAAATGCAGTATGCCAAAAATACCAGGAAGAGGGTCAAAGTTCAAGGTGCAATGTTATAACGAACTAGTATGTCCCAATTGTATGCATACTGCATGCATCAGTGCGTACTTTGTAAGGGCAGCTGCAGTACGTACTGAAAGTAAAAAGAAAAAGTATGCGATTTGGAGGAGGTCCAACTAGGCCCTGAGGAGCCAGAAGCTGGTAATGCATTAGAGGGGCAGTAAGAGAAAGGAGGTGTACAGGCAGGAGTGAGGATTACACTGAACAGGGAAACCAGAGATAGATCTCAGCCTCCGTGAATAGATAAGAGATGAACGTGGGAGAAATTGTAAGGAATTAATTTCCAAAAGGAATTATGGTTATTTACAGATGGTTCTAAAGACCCTAAAACAGGTAGCGGTGGTAATCCTTGAGTTTAATGACGAGTGTGGGAAGAGACTTACCGATGATACATCTGTTTTTGCCTTGCAATAGATAGAGAGGGTCAGGCCAGAGATAGTGTGGTAATTGAATCAGATTGTCCAGCATTAATGAGTTTAAGAATAAATGGAATAAAGAAAGTCAAGCAGGATATCCTTTTAAAAATAAGCCATCAGTTGTGGTTACAGGGTCAGGAGGTTGGAATAGGGAGAAGGGGAGAGGGTTATAACTAGATTGAGGAATGGTCATACTGGTCTAAACCGTTCTCTCTATGTGACTGGAAAGCATAATATTGGAAAGTGTGAATGAACTAAGAGAGATTGGACAACAAAATATCAGTGAAATCTCCAGATTAGAGACTAATTTAAGAGGTATTATTATGATCTCTTATGATGATGATGATGATGGCGATGATTATTATTTATTTATTTATTTTTTTGTCTTATTATTTATTTATTTATTTTTCTGTCTTATTATTTATTTATTTTTTTGTCTTATTTTTTTATTTATTTATTTATTTCTATGTCTTGTGTCGGTCCACCCTCCAGATCAGTAGGTGGCGGTAATGCAACATGGATGTATTGTAATGCACCCGAAAGCTGTTTGCCAACCGCCAATAAAATCAAAAGAAGAAGAAGAAGAAGAAGTAGAAGAAGTAGAAGAAGTGAGCAACAACCGTTTGACGTAGCGCTCCTATACATTCCTGCGTGATTCGTATAGTTCAGTGGTTCTCAAACTTTTCACCAAGTACCACCATATGACCGATGTTAAAATACAGTAGTGTAGCTCTACCATATTCAGCAATGCACAGTTCACGCAGGAGGCAAATTTATTCCTAATAAGAATATTACTTATTGTTGCCTTTTGTCAAAGAGGAGCACGAGAACTGAAACTCTTCCACACAACTCTCACACTACTGGAGGAGCAGCCTCTCACACTGGGCTGCACCAGATGAGGAACATCTGCCATGTGTGATAACACTGTTCAATATTGCGATGACGATATGACTTGTGATAAATAATCAAATATTGAAGTGTGCATATTCGCTATACATATATATATATATATATATATATATATATATACTGTATTTAAAATATAACTGGGCTAAATGTTGTTTCTAGAGCAGCAACAGTAATGTTTACAACAGCAAAGTCACCATATAAACTCCTGAATATCTCACTGGAAACAATCTAACATGTTAATAAAATAAATCATATTCCTGACATGAAAATACTGAGTGAAGTTTATAAAGACTGAAGAACACAGACATCAGTCAGTATCAGTCCTTCCTCCTGTCCTCCTGTCCTCTGTCCTCCTGTCCTCCTGTCCACCTGTCTTCTTGTCCTCTGCCCTCCTGTCCTCTGTTCTCTGTCCTATTGTCCTCTGTCCCCCTGTCCTCTGTCCCCCTGTCCTCTGCCCTCCTGTCCTCTGCCCTCCTGTCCTCTGCCCTCCTGTCCTCTGCCCTCTATCTTCCTGTCCTCTGCCCTCCTGTCCTCTGCCCTCTATCTTCCTGTCCTCTGTCCTCTGTCCTCTGCTGCAGTAACATTAGGGCTGATATAGTGAAGAGGGTCTGTTTGGTTTCAGTCAGCTGATGAGTTACTAATAAGATATGTGACAAACTAACCTAAACAGTGAGACTACACAGCCTACTGTCAGCTTTAGTTTCAGCTGGTGTAGCTGAGGGTTTATGATACTTTATGAAGGTAATAAATTAATAACACAGAGGCTCAGTCTGCAGCACATCACCGCTTCACACCTTCCGTTCCTTCACAATAAACTGGATCACTGCTGACCAGGGAACTAAAGTCAGTCACAACTCAACTAAATAACTTACACGTGTTTACAGTTCGCTGTTAGTCGCCAAGCTAGCTGTGCCTGTCTAAAGCGGCGGTGGATGAGAGACAGCAGACAGAGCAGATTGAAACGTTGCTTTCCTCCATGTTTAACAGTTTCATTGTGTTTATGCTTGTTGAACAGGTGTAATGATAACGTGTCTTGGCTTTGCACTTGCAAAGCTTTATTGAACTTACAGTAACGAGTAGTTGTAGCTGTTTCCACCGCTGTGTGTTGATGTGTGTTGTGTTATATGTGTTTACATTAAGTGGAGAGCTCCGACAGCGCAGCAGAGGAGAAGAAGCTTTAGCCCAGCGGCCAGTTTAATACTTAGTTACGTTAACCATCCCTAAATTTAATGATTTTTATTATTCATCATGATCCGGATCGGCACCAAAATCTAATGGATTGTTCATTGTGCTACACTACACCCCTCCAAAAAAATGCATTCAAATCCATCACAAACTTTTGGAGTAATCCTGCTAACAGACAAACAAACCAACGCTGGTGAACACATAACCTCCCTGGCCCAAGACCTTTGGCCTTGGCGGAGGTAATAACGAAATGTTATTCATCAATTCAATCTCATTTCATCATAAACATGTAGGCCTGGCCTACATGAAAGAGCAGTGTATATGTTGACTTTATCTAAAGTTATATTGGTCATACTATAGAATGATTTATTGTATAGTGAATAATAAAGACGATAATAGGAACTTAAACATAAACAATAACATGCCTCTTAAACTATATAAAAAAATAAAAACTCACATACCACACACAAGACATTTACATTCTGCAGGTATTGCACGACTCATATCATTATTGCACAGTGAATATTTACAAGACGTTCAGGTTTCTGCTGTGTTTAGTGCTACTGTTTAGACAGTAGAGTCACTAAATGTTTATGTCAACGAGGTCCAAAATGTGCCAATATGTCTTTTTTTTCTTTACAGCGGAGGAGATTACCTACATCACATACAGTCCGGTGAGTCCCGATTGGCCTCTGTGTTTCCTGTGTTTCCTGTGTCCCTCTGTGTTCCTCTGTGTCCCTCTGTGTTCCTCTGTGTTCCTCTGTATCCCTCTGTGTTCCTCTGTGTCCCTCTGTGTTCCTCTGTGTTCCTCTGTGTCCCTCTGTGTTCCTCTGTGTTCCTCTGTGTCCCTCTGTGTTCCTCTGTGTTCCTCTGTGTTCCTCTGTATCCCTCTGTGTTCCTCTGTGTTCCTCTGTGTTCCTCTGTGTCCCTCTGTGTTCCTCTGTGTTCCTCTGTGTTCCTCTGTGTCCCTCTGTGTTCCTCTGTGTTCCTCTGTGTTCCTCTGTGTCCCTCTGTGTTCCTCTGTGTTCCTCTGTGTCCCTCTGTGTTCCTCTGTGTTCCTCTGTGTCCCTCTGTGTTCCTCTGTGTTCCTCTGTGTCCCTCTGTGTCCCTCTGTGTTCCTCTGTGTTCCTCTGTATCCCTCTGTGTTCCTCTGTGTCCCTCTGTGTTCCTCTGTGTTCCTCTGTATCCCTCTGTGTCCCTCTGTGTCCCTCTGTGTTCCTCTGTGTCCCTCTGTGTTCCTCTGTGTTCCTCTGTATCCCTCTCTGTGCTCTGTGACTGTCAATAATCGGACAAACCATCCTGCTTTCATTTCCACAGGTTAGACAAGAGGCGGACATGTGAGTACAATATTAACACGCATGGAAAAAGCACAAAGCATATAAACTATGTTGATGGAAGATTATGCTGATTAACCTGTGAGCTGGCAAAAATCTGAAGGTTGGCGGTTCGATCCCTGGTCACCTGTCAAATTGTCCTTGAGCAAGACACTTAACCCCAAATTACTTCATTCGGTGTGTGAATGAGTATCTAGATTAGATCCTGATGAGCAGGTTGACACCTTGAAGACTAGAAAAGGGCTTTATAAATGCAAGTCCGTTTACCATCTTTCAATTTATTTAAAAAAAAAATGGATGCCTGTAGTTCGAATATTTCCAAGCTGTCTTCATCACATCTAATCTAAAAGCCAAAGGATGTTGTCTAAATGTTTTGATGAATAAAATCAATCAGGTCCCCAGCTCCTCAGAGACTGAGTGTTTGAACTTTCTGCATGTTGCGATGTTAATGATGCTGAAAGTGAGAGTTACTAACAGAATAGGAGACATGTTTCAAAACATACAATACTGTCAAATACTAAGTAATGAATTCATTTATTTAGGTACAAAACTTAAGCTTAATTCCTTCAATCTAACATTTGAACAGAAACAATATAAAGCACTGTTATATTTACAAGATAGAAGCTTCGAGTAGTTTGGCAAAAGGAAAGTACACTGGCATCTGTAGAAGGAAGATGAGGCAGTGGTAATGTACAGAAGTGATCCCGAGTGATCTGAGTTGTAATTTGAACAGTTAGCTGATACAGAAGTACTAAAAAGGCCTTTATTAGATTTCAAGGCTTTGACATAACGGGTGAACAAGGAAAGTCTTATTTTGGTCAAAAGAGTGTTAGTCCAGTCGTGTTAATGTCACCGGGCAGAATGGAAAGATTAGGCTCTTTTATCGACATCCCAGGTGTCTCGAATGACCTGGGAAAGAAAAACAAGAAGAAGGTCACAAGAGTTTACAACAGTGAGTCAGAGAGCCTACTGTATGTTCTGTAGTGGCCTACCTGAGTACATGTCCCTCAAATCCAAGCGCTGTGATGAAGATGTTGATGAGGACGGTGAAGAAGACAAACACTGTCGCTGCATTGTTCATCTTGTTCAGCCTTTTGTGTTTCCTCTCGTCGTTCAGATCTAACGTCACTGCGGGCACACAATGGCACAACAGCAGAAACTAAATTAGCTTCATTAAAAAGTTGAAGAGAGGAAAAGGGAAAAGGGAAAACCTCAACTCACATCAAATGTTGTATCGAGCAAACAGCTGAGAGGATGCCATGACTGCCTCTCCTCTCCTCTCTCTTTTTTGCCTCTTGTCTTTACTCCTCATAATTTTCTCCTCATTTATTTTTCCTCCTTTTGACCTCCTCAGTTTTCTCCCACCACCACTTCCACCTCTACCCCTTCCTCTTTCTCCTCCTCCTTTCTTTCTCTCTCTCCATCACTCCGTTGTGCCTGCTGTCACATTCACATGAAAGCTGTTGACCTCTCCTCAGCAACAAGTAGTAAACAGAATAAAATAAAGTAGAGAGAAAATCCTGTTGCAGAAAAAAACTAAGTCAATCAATTGGGGGATTTGTTTGATTCACAGTCAAACTGACAGTATTTCTAGTTAAATGCAAACCATAAACCATTGTTAATATTTCATTATAGTTATATATATATCCTTATCCTTAGTCAAGAAACACAAGAGTGCAAAACCAATCAACAAATATGATTTTGTATCTTGCAATGACTTTGATTCATCCCCTGGAGACTTACCCTGACATTAACCTCAACCACCTTTTACACAAGACTCTAAAGCAACGAGGGCAAATGTCCTCGGACATTACCTATACCAAAACACTGCTTGTAGATAAATAGATGTCAAATAAGTATTCATATTACGAGAAAGAATATTCAAATCACAGAAGAGTTTAGTGTTTGATTTGACTACTAAATATACAGTAAGACTGACAAGTTCTTACAACGGCTTGTATTGAATGTGCAAGAAAGATGGAGGAGGAGGAGGAATGATATCAATGGAGTTGCAAAATGTCTGAGTGACTTGCCGATAAAGACGAGCAGCAGCCCCACTACGACCTGCAGCGTGATGGACAGAGACAGCAGGACAACGAGGGGGATGTAGAAACGGTATTGAGGCCCCACATAGAGAACGGTCTTCAGCTGGGACGAGTTGGCCATCAGCAAGGCGACGTCCAGCATGCTCTGAGCCGCACTCTTCTTAGTGGCGTAGTGATTCATGTCCATGCGCTTTTCCACCTTTTTAGGCTTTTCCTGAGAGTGTTGAGAGGATAAGTTAGGTCTGAGAAAAAATCCAGAACAAAGTCACACAGGTGCTATTTTACAGCCACTGTTGCATCTAATCTAATCCAAATGTATTTATAAAGCACATCAGTTGACCAAAATGTCTGTTCAATCAAAATGTAGCAAAACCAAAAAAACAACACAAAAGACGTGTTTAAAAGACAATAATATAGAATGGCAACTCTCATCGTGAGTTAAAAGCCATGGATGGGGGGCTATAGAGGCCGGCTTCCCCTGTGCTTCAGCCTTGATCTAGGGACAACAAGGAGCAGCTGGTCAGCTGACCTGAGTGACCTTGATGGGACATGTTGTTGTAAAAGGTAAAGAGATCATTTAGAGTTAGCCCATTTCATGATTTGTAGGTAAACAATGAAATCTTAAAATCAATCCTAAAATAAAAAGATCCACCTTTGACAGTAAAGGATAAAACAATTAACAGTGTTATTCCTTTGTTCTCTGTCTATGTTGTTACTCTGTACACACAACATCTATTGTGCGTCTGTCCATCCTGGACGGAGGATCCCTCCTCTGTTGCTCTTCCTGAGTTTTCTTCAATGTTTTTCTTTCTTCCCTGTTAAAAGGTTGTTTTTTTGGTTAAGTTTTTCCTTATCCGATGAGAGGGTCGTACTGTAAAGGACAGAGGGTGTCGTGTATTGGGGGCGGCAGTAGCTCAGTACATAGGGACTTGGCTTGGGAACCACATGGACCAAGTACTGAGTGTAAACTGGTAGCTGGAGAGATGCCAGTTTACCTCTTGGGTACTGCCCAGGTGCACCAAACGCACATCGCCCCCTCGCTCTCTCCATAAATGCATTTATATACTGTAGGTCCTGTTTGTGCGTATGTGTGTATTTTGGATTTTTGCATAATATCAGAGTGAAAAAATTGAATTTCCCCTCGGGGATCGTTAAAGTGCCTTTCTTCTTCTTCTTCTTTTATCCTGTACAGATTGTAAAGCCCCCTGAGGCAAATTTGTGATTTGTGATTTTTTACTATTCAAATAAAATTGACTTGACTTGACTTGTCTGTACATGCTTCCAAGTCCATGCGTCACTGTTTCAAACACAGTGGTGTTATGTGTTTTGTTACTATGCTCTCTATGTGCTCAGGTTGTCAGAGGAGTGGCAGAGCAGGTGATTGATTACTCACCTGGCAGAGAGAGAGAGAGAGAGAGAGAGGCAGCAAGACACAACAGGCTGTGGGTGTTCTCTTTCTACAACTCTAGAAACCTGACAATTTGTCACATGAACTGATAGATGCATGTGCAGAGAGAGTGAACTGAAACTGAGGTATTTGGGATTGTGTCAGATACTGAAAGCAGAGGACGGGTAAACTGCTGTTCCGTCTTGTTTATTTAAACCACATCAGGCTGTTTCTCAGGGATGTGCCTGGAACTGGGTGCAACTCTCTCTCTCAACGCACAGCCGACGACTATGGAAAGAAACATTGATTTCACCACTGAAAGATAGATAGATATATTACAGATTATTAATCAACAGTGGTTCCAAACCTGGGGGTCGTGACACTTTTAATCTTTTCTTTTTTGTTTGAGAATTACTGGATAATTCTAGGTGTTTTTTTATTCAAACAAAACAAGGAATAAATCACTCTTTGGTTCAATTGGTCACTAGTCCACACTGTTTTGTTTTAAGGGGTCAGAAGCCAAAAAATCTTTGGGAACCACTGTGGGACCAAATGTGGGGGCCACGGGCCAGTTGATCTGTGATTATCTACACCTTCCACATTATATAAATATATATATTTTAGTCCAATAAGCGTGATAACTCCAGGCCAAAGAAAAGGATGTAAGTGACATCCATCTATTACCAAACACCTCCACCAGCTTTTAGAGGTGTGCATCACATTCACATTTCTACAGGATTCGTCAATTCAGTGCTATGTTCAGTAAGAGGAACACGGGATGATCATCTTCTAAAGTAAACATCTGCGCTTTCAGCAATTTCTGAATCAGCTGTTTTTGGGGTGAAAATAAAATAGAACAGAAGAGAATAGAATAGTAATGGGGGAGGACTAGTCAGTCTGTGTTGCTTACCTTCTTATCAGGTTTCATAGTGTCTTTCTTCTTATTGGGATTCGTGTTCATGAGCTTTTCCACCTCATAAGAGGTGATTCGGCCTCCCTGAGAGTGTTGAGAGGATAAATTAGGTCTGAGAAAAAATCCAGAACAAAGTCACACAGGTGCTATTTTACAGCCACTGTTGCATCTAATCTAATCCAAATGTTTTTATAAAGCACATCAGTTGACCAAAATGTCTGTTCAATCAAAATGTAGCAAAACCCATAAACACAACACAAAAGACGTGTTAAAAAGACAATAATATAGAATGGCAACTCTCATCGTGAGTTAAAAGCCACCCTCACATGAAGAGGACTAGTCAGTCTGTGTTGCTTACCTCCGCATCCAGTTTATCCATAAATAAGTTCTCTGTCTCCGTCTTTAACTCTATGACCATTGTCTCCTCTTCGACAGCGTCGCAGCAGCTGAAGATGTGGGGCATACTGTATGTGTGCTGAGATACTCACTGGAGAGCTCACTGTTGTCCTACAGCCACAGAGAAAGTTGAGGGAGCAGACAGGCCAAACAAGTCAGGCAGGTCCTCCAGTTATAGGGATAGCTTTGAAAAGATCCCTCCCACTATGTGTCACTCTTTTCAGTTTAACTTGTTAATTTAACTACAATGCAACCTTTTCACTTCATTTCTAAATAATATGTTAATGTTTATGCTTGTAGGGCAGGGGTGCCAAACTCATTTTAGTTCATGGGCATATATCCCAATTTGATCTCAAGTGGGCTATAAAAACATCCAAATATTTCCCTTTCTTTCTTTCTTACAAAACAGATGATGAACAGTCTGAGATGTCTCGCTGACCTTATGACAATAATCAGACTGCTGTTTCCTCAAACCTACCAACAATTAATTTTTCTTCTCTGTTCTCAGTTGCCCTTGCGAGTTCTTGTATTTTTTGCCATGAGGAGTCTGATAGTGGCGCTGAATATTATATTCTTTGTGGACTGAAAGGTGCTGTGAACACATCAAGCACACAGGCTTCCCTTTAACCTCTGTGAAGAAATAGGAACAGGTCCATTTCTCTTGGAAAACCCGACACTCAGTGTCCACTTTTCATTTTCCACCGGTGGCTCCTGCATGAGCAGTAGCCTATACTTGACAGTGTTGTGTCACATAGGCTACGTCAGCACGTAGGATCCATAATAGGAATGTTTTTTATATTAATATTATTGAAAAATTGTACGTTATTACTTCTCTGCAATTTTTACACTTTGCAAAGTCATCCAGTGGGTCGGATTGGACCCTTTGACAGGCAGGTTCTGGCCCTCGGGCCATATGTTTGACACCCATGTTTTAAGGTTTCAGTTTCTCCCCAGAATATAAACGTTCAAAATCCGGTCTCCGCGACAAAAACACTCACTCAGTATCATAAAAGGTTGTTTGACATAATATTTCAATAACAGACTAATAAGAATACAGTCCAAAAAATGTACAAACACTTCTTTCATTACTAATGCCATGGCATAAAACAATAGGTTTTAAAAACTGCAGAACTCTTCCTGAATTCTTTGGTCTATGTCATATGTCAAGTTAAAGCACAACTTCATATTGACCAGTGCTCCCTGATTATGGAAAAACAGTCTTTCCTTGCATTTATGGCAGATGTTCTATGGGCAGCTATAGAAACCACACCATAAGGTCAGACATCTTTAAAGTTGTGGTAGATGCTGCTGAAAGATTTCATGAGGAGGTCCAACTAGGCCCTGATGAGCCATATAAGGTTATGAGCCAGAAGCTGGTAATGCATGAGAGGGGCAGTAAGAGAAAGGAGGTGTACAGACAGGAGTGAGGTTTACACCAGAGATAGATCTCAGCCTCCGTGAATAGATAAGAGATGAACGTTGGAGAAATTGTAAGATCTTTAATTCCAGAAGGAATTACTATGGTTATTTACAGATGGTTTTAAAGACCCTAAAACAGGTAGCAGTGGTAATCCTTGAGTTTAATGACGAGTGTGGGAAGAGATTTACCGATGATCTGTTTTTGCCCTGCAATAGATAGAGAGGCACAGGCCAGAGATAGTGTGGTAATTGAATCAGATTGTCCAGCATTAATGAGTTTAAGAATGAATGGAATAAAGAAAGTAAAGCAGGATATCCTTTTTAAAAATAAGCCATCAGTTGTGGGTACAGGGTCAGGAGGATGGGGTAGGGAGAAGGGGAGAGGGTTATAACTAAACTGAGGAATGGTCATACTGGTCTAAACCGTTCTCTTAAGCTTAATATTGGAAAGTGTGAATATTGTGGAGTACTAGAAATGGTGGACCATTTTATTGTGTTGCCAGAAGTGTGATTCAGAGAGAGAAAGTTTTAAAGAATGAACTAAGAGAGATTGGACAACAAAATATCAGTAAAATCTCCAGATCAGAGACTAATTTAAGAGGTATTATTATGATCTCTTATGATGATGATGATGATTTTTTTTTTTCTGTCTTGTGTCGGTCCACCCTCCAGACCAGTAGGTAGCGATAATGCACCATGGATGTATTGTAATGCACCCGAAAGCAATTTGACAACCGCCAATAAAATCAAAAGAAGAAGAAGAAGAAGAAAGCTTACAGGAGAAGAAGAAGAAAAGCGATTTGTTTGGCCGATGGCGGGTGCTTTGAAAGAAAAACAACTTGTTCGACATGTCTATGCTGCCTTGCAGGTAAAAGACACCTACGTGTTCCTTTACAGTATGTCCTACTAAAACGAGAGAGCACAAAGACTCCGGGGAAGAAGCTGTGCCTTGCTGTGTATATTGTTTTGCAGTGAAAGAGTAATGGAGTATATGAAAGTGAATATCCTGTGTGTGTTGTGTCTGTGTTGAGGCTTCGTCTTGTCCCTTGGTGGAGGGTCTGTACCTGCAGGAAGAGGACAACATGCTGCAGCTGCTGTGTGCTCCCTCTCAGCACCGCACAGACATACTGGCCTGGATCTGCAGCAGGTACGAGAAGAAGCTACATAGAACATACTAGATCCATCCTGTTCTCATCTATCAAAGCTAATGTGTATTAAGTGAATCCCTCTGCTCTATCTGGACCTGTCACTTTACAGTATCAACCCAAACTTTGCCAATTCCAAGTCGATGTCAGTGAGATCCGGCGGCCCAGATGTTTTGACTAAAGGTAACAGGTGTTGTCTGTCAAAGGCTCACTGTCCTACACACACAGTACATCAGGGTGATACTCAACTTGCTTTCCCTGGGGGCCACTTTTGTTGCAAAATGACAGGAAGCCAGGGGCCAGTTAATAAACAAACATTAAATGCTTTGGTTCCATTTGAAAGAGTTTCTACAACATTAAATCTCTGCCATCATGCAATTTCTCAGATGTTGGAATGATTCATAAACATAAACCATACATTTTTATGCTTTCTAGACACTCTGGCACCTTATTTACATTAAAAGTACATAAAAAACAATTCCAATTGTGAATCAATTCATTTTAATCATGAATTAGAGAATGTCCAGCGGGCCACCCGGCACCCCATCTGGCCCGCGGGCTGTAAGTTGAATATCACTTCAGTACATGTTTAACAGTCTTGCATGTCTTTTGATAGACACCTAATGGAAGAGAACACGTAGTTTACATATATATGTATATAGTTCTGTTTTTTCCCCTTCAGGCTAAAATAACCTCTTATACTGCTGTGGTCTGTTTTTGTACAAACAGAAATGGCTGTGCTTGGGCAGGAGCTGATGCTGTGCAAAGCAGATGACCTGGACCTGATCAGGGTGAGAGGTTGCATAAAACTAGTGTAGATGTAATTGATTTATATAGATATATGAATTAGGGCTGCACAATATATATATATATATTTTTTTCATCATCGAATTATCAACTTGTGTAATAAACACATCGTGAAAAACTATGATATTGCACTCTGGGATTTTTTTTGTTAAAAGAGAGTATCAGTGGAAAAAAGTGCACTTTATTGTTTTTTTTATTTGTTCAATAAAACAATGTTGGAAATAATTTCCTTTAATACTTTTAATTCAACAATCAATTTGTTGTATTTTAGTAGAAGGCAGAACTAAGGACACTTTAATATCTGCTTATTTATCGCAAGTAATATCGTTATCGCGATATTCAACAACGTTATCGTATATAGCATATTTTCCTCACATCGTGCAGCCCTAATATGCATTGTCACAATTAGGACTGTCCCGGATACCATTTTTTGGGCTTCGAAGAGTAATATTTGAAGCATTGCTTCGCGGCGCAGCGCAGCAGGCTGACATGTATACTGTCTGTCTCCAACGCCCCCGTTTCAGTGCCGCTGCTGCACTACTGTATACACACGCACCTCTACGCACAGCAAACAGCGATATCCATCTGAGATAACTAACAGTAATTAATGTTGAATATGAATAATGTGTGATTATTCCTTATTTCATGAGCTATTTTGGGATTTATACATTATTTTTATATACTTAAATATAAAAAAAACGAAGCATTCAAATAGTAATTTGGTGGTTGATTACCATGGCAAGGGTCAAAGCTTCGAAGCATTCGGGTCAGCCCTAGTCACAATAAACTGAAAAAGTCCTGTTTTGTCTGTATAATGTATCAAACCATTTAACCAGGGTGATGCAAGTCCTCACTGCCAGCTTCAGTTCCTGGAGCAGCTTTTAACTTTAGTACCTGGCTGCAAGAAGTCTGCTGAGCACAGAATGGATCAAGAGATGCTACTGAACGAGCTCTACGCTGCTGAGAATCTGCCTCACTTCACACAAATGCTCAGACCCACAGTCGACCCCTGGCCTGCACACATCAAGTATGTATGCTGTCTTTGCACCGCATGTTGTCATTCTCTGTTTTAAATGTGCTTCCAATAAGAGACTGATTCATAAATGCTTGGTGGATCTTCATATATTGCATTGTTTCCTGTGGTTGGCCTGCAGCATCAGTGTCTTTATAGTTGTGTCCTCTCTGGTCATTCTCACTGCTATCCCGTACCCCACAGGGCTTTACGCAAGGGCACCAAGTCATCTCCTAAGCCGAGTAGAGAGGAGGCTGCTGATGCTGCCACCCTCCTACAGCTGACTCAGTCAACGCTGGAGCAGCTCCAGTCCGAGGTATGGTGTTCATGATGCCTGCAGTATTCTAGAGTCTTCAGTTGAAACAGGGTGTCCATGCTAAATTAATTACCACCTGAATAAATTTGTCACACATTCAAAGATGTTTTTCTAATGTTGTTCAGATCAGTAATGATTTTTTTTTATTTTTAAGATTGCCATTCTAAAGCACAGAGCTAATAGATTTTGCTGGACGTGCCTGAATATCATGGTAGTAATGAGTGCTAACTTGTTTGTTATCTTCTCTTTCTACACTCTGTTCTCCTTTCAGTGTGAATTCCTGAGCCACGAGGCGCAGAGTCCCGGTGTCTTCTCTCCGAGCTCATTGCGTGTGGCGGCGTGTGACCTCCAGATGTTGATGGCTACTTTCAGCCATGTTTTCGAAACCGACTTCAGAGCTTACTGCAGCAGAGATCCTCCCAGCTTCAGCACAGAGACCGACATCTTCCAGAGAACACACCAACTGTTGCTGGCCTTCATCATGGTACGCCCACATATTATAATAATAATAATAATAATAAACTTTATTTATATAGCACCTTTCATACAGGGGGAGTAGTTCAAAGTGCTTTATGACAAAGTGAAGAAACAAGAGAATAAATAAAAACCGACAGATTAAAACATGCAAACACTGCACGATGAAACCAGGAAGGCATAAGAACAATAAACATGTAAAGATAAGTATTTAACAAAGGAGGAGCGACCACTTGTTAAAGGCAATGCTGCGTAAATAAGTTTCCAATTGTGGTTTAAAAATGTTCACAGAGCTTGCATCTCTTACAGCCATGGTGCAGAGTTAAAAAAAAAAAAGGCTGAGCTGCCAATTTTCTTATTTGTGTGGTAGTTTGTATCTAAAAAAAAAAATGGCAGCAGAGGATCTAAGAGACCGCGAAGGATAATAAAATGACAAAGTATTAGCAATGTAGGCTGGTCCCAAACCATTCGGAGCCTTGTAGCTAAAACTGGGCTGATGATGTTCTCTCAGTCTTGTTAGTTAGTTAGTTAGTTCAGTATTTCATAAATGAGAGAAAGCTGCTTTGGTCACCTTCTTTATGTGGGATTTAAAAAATGTAAGTGAGTCCAGGATGACGCCTATGCTCGTGACTTCTGATTTAACCTGTGGGGCAGATACTAGCTCTCTTTGTTAAATGGCAGAGAGTTTGGTCATCACTTTGGTCCAACGAAATCAGCTATGTTGAAAATGTTAGCTGACAAAGTTCTGTCTCAACACAAGCCTGATCTGTAGAAGAAAAAAAAGTCACACTGACACTTTTTCCTCTCGCGTGCATCGTTTCTCAGGAGTTGGAGATGCTAAAGGAAGTAACAGAAGCTTCTGTATCCGTGACTGAGGAAGTAAACCAGCTACAAACGCAGCCTCGCTGCTGGAGCCGAGGAGAGAAGCGCAAGTTACGTAAGTGAACATTCGCTTTCACATGCACGCTCACACGAACAGTTTGTTGCACGTTGTTGAATCTTTTTTTTTTTTTTCAGCGGATCAATTGGAGGAACTCACCAGGCGAATTAGAGACTTTTTCTCCTTGCTTCATTCATGATGGCATCTCTAGACACCAAAAACATCTAACCATCAGGGTGGAAGCAGTCAAAGCACTTAACATGAGGTAGTAATAATGGGAGGGTCTTATCTGTTGTTAAAACTTTAAACGTCAAACAGAATTGTGACTACAAATATATGTTTGATTTCACAAAGGTGACGGCCACCGTTTCACATTTCGGCAGAACTGCGCTCATCGTTCTCTGTGTCATAGAGAACTAATACTGTTTGATGGACTCATCCAAACCCTGTTTATTATTCTACCGTCAGTGTGACTGAGACGTTTTGTGTAATCGTTCACATCATAACACTGGTAACAATGATTTGCTCTACACGTGTCAAACTTAAGGCCCGTGGGCCAAATCCACCCCATCGCAAAGTTTGATCCGGCCCCCATACCAGTTTAGGTTCTCAATAAATTTTGGCCCGCCTAGTTGTGGTCTGCACGGCAACACATGTCCCGTACACCAAACACACAGGCATACCTCCACTGTCAGCAAGCTAGATAACACAGGATGACACGAAAAAGAAAAATTGGGTTTTATGTGCAGCCGATTGCATGCCAGAAGGCTGGGCTGTATGTGACATGTAAACTACGTGATCGAAAAGCTTTTACTTTTATTCTTTTTATCAAATGTCACACGCAACCATCGAGTTGTCATAAGTCAGGCTTGTGAAACAGGCTATATGAGACTAACAAAATTAAAGATTCAGTATTTTTCTTTTACATGATTTGTATTTTGTTTTATTACATGCCCAACACAACCAATGAGTTGTCATATTCGGGCCTGTGAAGCCGGTTGTTGTGAGTTGGCTGTGTGGTAGCTACTAGAAAATGTAATAAGAATGCATTATTTTGCTCGACTTAATGCTAAGCAACTTTTTAGTTGACTTTTTTAGGGCTTTATGTAGACTAAATGGTATGTGGGACATGCTACGATATATTCAAAGACTTTTTATTTTTATGTTTTCTATTGAATAAAAGCATGTCAATAAACTATATACTGTATATATCTGGCCCTTGATGTGACTCATTTTCCAGTGTGGCCCTTAGTGATAATGAGTTTGACACATGAGCAGAAGGCTCATTACAGTAGGTGGGTGTCTGTTTTGTTGATAATAGTAATTTTATAATCAGAATTCAACAGTCCTCTGTTTTTTCACCCTAACTTGTATTGTCCTTTGCGGTATTCAATATAAATGTTCATATTGTATTACTGAATAAATGTAAATGTTTTAAACTTCAATTGGAAACCCAACAGGTTTAATATTGTGCCATTTGTTTTTGTTTTTTTTCATTTTGTGATTATCTTTTAGGGCTGCAGCAATTAGTTGATCGACAGACAATAGTTCAGGTAGTTTACAAAAAAAAAAGCTAAACATTCAGTGGTTTGTGCTTCAACCGGTGAGGATTTGCAGCTTCTCTTCTGTATAATTCAAAATGGAATATCTTATCAAAACAGCGGTTTACAAACTCTCACACAACTCGTGCAGTATAATCCAAGAGAGTTTGTGAACGGATGTATTGATACAGTTTTGCTGCCCCACTTTACTTAAATTCATCAAGACCTTTCTGTTTTTTTACTCTGTTCACCGTAGTAGGCATGAGAGAAAACAGTTTTCTTCAAGGTAACACGGAGAGTAATTGATCTACAAAGGGTCATTTTGTGGGTGAAATATTCCTTTAATTAAATCACATTGGGGTTTTGCAGAAAAGCCAAACCATCTCAGATGGAGACAAACTCAAAGGATGCACGCTGTGAAAAAATGTGATGACGCAATCCAAAGCTGAAACAAAGCGGGCGTCTTGACATCTTGCCCTGCTTCTCTGGTTCAGTATTAATACACAACAGGAAGTAGGTTATGCTTTTATATTTCATGTTACATTCATAACATACACACGTGCACCCTGTTCAACAACCTATGATCCCGTAACTTCAACATCTCTGGTGTCTAATCAGAGTTCAATAAAGTGGCAGGAATCAAGGAGCTGTCCTTCTGTATGGATTGAAATGGGTTCATGTTCTGTAGGACAATGTTTGACGGTGTCCTCTTCGTCTCCACATGGAGCATGATGATGTCCCAGTCCTGGAGGATCACTACAGATCAGAAGCCTTTGCTGGCCAACCATTCCTTTATCTCACTATCAACGTGACCTTTGACCTTCAAGGTCATGGTGACCTCATTGACCTGTGTGGGCAGCTCTTTGCCCATCACCTCCTTCAGATGTTGCTTCACGTCCTTCTCCAGAGCCCAGATGTCCCCCTCCACCTTCCGTATGAGCGTCGTCCTGCGGCTGCCGTGGGTCAGGTCGGTGTACACCGGGATGTTGTGCATGCGGGAGCGGCGGATCATGTAGGGCAGAGGAGGCGGTGAGTCTGCCGGTGGAGTCCATCCAGACGGTGTGGGACCGGCGTGTTGAGGCGGAGCGGGGACCCGGGACGGAGGGATCAGCCGCTCTACGAACCGGTACTCCTCCGTAGACTCTGATATCCCCCTCTTTGTTTCTTCTGGAGCAGCATTACAGACGAACCTGGAGCCGACAGCCGCGGCAGGAGGTCGCAGTGACCGGAGGTGGAGGCTGAGAGCTCCTCGCAGAGCCCTGCAGAGCACCGTGGACTGACGGGTGAAGCAGGCTGACATCTTGTGTAGCAGTAACACTTCTGCTTCTTCTTCTGTTGGATCTCCGGCAGACTGGGAGTCTGCGGCTCATTGCTGCCTCTCACAGGTCGGGGTTATATTGTACACCAGAGGGGCCACGTTGAGGGGAAAAAAATAATCTGAGATTTCGAGAATAAAGTCTTAATATTACAAGAAAAAAGTCATAAATTTAAGAGAAAAAAGTCGTAATATTATAATAAAGTTATGACTTTATTCTTATAATATTATGACTTTTTTCTCGTAAAGTTATGACTTTATTCTCGTAATAATACAACTTCTTTTCTCGTAAAGTTATGACTTTATTCTCGTAATAAGACTACTTTTCTTGAAATAGTATGACTTTATTCTCGTAATCTCAGATTTTTTTCCCCTCAATGTGGCCCTAATACTCCGTTGTAATATTGCAATTTGAAGTAATTAATTAACGTTAGGTGTAATCCTGTCGATGAATTCAAGGACTGCTTTCACAGTGTTTGACTGGTTCTGGGTGGGGTTTGAGCCCCTGAGACTCGTGATCACGACCGACTTGACTTGTCTTTCAGAGGCTGTAGCAGGTTAAGTCTTCGAGCTAGAGTGAACATAAAGATACCAGGTGAAAACCTAAAGGAATCCATTGGCTACAAAGTTGGGCTAAATTTTGGAGAGGGAAAAACTGGCATGGCCACATTCACAGGGGTCCCTTGACCTTGGGTGCAGTTTTTAGAGCCAGGTACCGCCATAGACATATATACTATATGTCTGTCTATATGTATATGGGTACCGCAGTTGCTCTCCACCTCCGACTGCAAGATCCAGCGCATGATGGGAAACACCTAACTTTCGCTTGATCATAGAGCGGATTGGCTCTTAGTAGTGATGGGAATTCCGGCTCTTTTTAGTGAGAAGAGCCGGCTCTCGGCTCCCAAACGGCTCTTCATTTTACCACTTCTGCCAAATGTAGCGCTGTAGTCAGCATCGATGCAGGCTCGCTGTTGGAGGGTTTTATAACCCACTTCCATTCCCCGTGAATTGGTTTGGAATGGCATGTAATATGGCGGACGCAAAAGCATAAACGGAGTGGAAGTGGGTATAGGGAGGGGCTGTAGGGGGTGGTTTGGAATTGGGCCGAAGTGGGTTATGAAACCCTCCAAGAGCAAGCCTGCATCAATGCCGACTTAACCAGCTGCCCTTACTAAATCCTCCTCCTATCACACCTCGTCTCCCACAACTTTTAGTTGGTGGCTGCGACTTTAGTGAAATCCCAAAACAAAACAATTAGAAAGTTTAATCACATGTCATACCCTATAGTATCTTACAGAAACTCAATTTCAAAAATCTATCAGAAAGAAACTATTCACATGTGACGAACTAAATATCTAAAAATCCCCATAGTGTATCCATC
The DNA here is from genome assembly GCF_043250625.1 of Sebastes fasciatus. Classification (NCBI taxonomy): domain Eukaryota; kingdom Metazoa; phylum Chordata; class Actinopteri; order Perciformes; family Sebastidae; genus Sebastes; species Sebastes fasciatus. The sequence goes on from NC_133802.1 coordinate 8,941,904, forward strand.
CAGTGATTTGTTGCGACAATGAATGGAATCGAAACCAATAACTGTGTATTTTGTGATGATACTGAAACTACTAAACATTTATTTTTTCATTGTATGTATTCTGGAGCTTTATGTCTTGATATACATGACTGGCTTTTCCCAAAAGTTTCTCATCTGGGAAACTTCTCTCAAAAAGACATTGTTTATGGTCTTGTCATGGACAATAACAAAGATGACTTTCTGGTGAATAACATTCTCATTCTTGGAAAATTTTATTTGCACAAATCCAAGTATATGAAAGTGAAACCTAGGTTTAATGTGTTTCATTCTGAGTTTCTTTCTTACATAAAAGCCCTTAAAGTCATGAAAAACAAAAATGCATCGAAACTTCTTAGCATAATAGAAGAATATGAATTACAGGTACAGCCCTAGCCCTTAATTTAATTTATTATTATTTTCATGTATAATTTTACATATTTTATCTGTTCTTGTTCTGTATGCACCTTGTCCTTTTACTCTAATGCAATGATCTATGAGCCATGTTGTTTGTAAATTTGAGTTTGTTCAATAAAAGAAAAAAGTAAACCCCCCCCGACATTTTTCTTTATATATTATATATATATATATATATATATATATATATATACACACACACAAACACAAAACATATAGGCCTATTTATAATTGTTTACCCCTATCAGGAGCTATAGCACCATAATTTATTATATCTTCAACTGTGCAATACTGACTTAACAGTGCAATAATTTAGTGCAATAATTCAGCTGTGCAATAATCTTGTTTACACTGGCATTAACACTGCATGTATTTATACAGAACATTAAAACTAATATTCTTATTTTACACTATTCTTGCATTTTTATAAATGCATGCATATATATTATTTGCCTATATCTTATTTTTCAGCATTATTATTTGGATCAATAAAGTATTTCTGATTCTGATATTTATTTCCTTGCAGGAGAGAGGGAAGTTCGTAGCAAGTGCCTGCTGTACTTATACCCTCCACCCTAAAGAAGGGTTCATTCAGCTGTGAGTGTGACTGCAAACAGAGTGAGGGCCCGAATCTCATGTTGTGCAATGAAGGTTTCATCTGTTAACAAACATTTCTTGTGTGGTTGATAATAATAATAATTACTATAATAATGAAGGTTATCTATATATAACACTTATCAAAAGGAGTGCTCATTATGTGCTTTACAAGGCGGACATAAAAATAGAGAGACAGATCTGATCTAACAGGAAGTAACTGTTTCTGTGACTTCCTGTAAATTCAGTGAGGCTGCTGCCGCACCCCTGCTGCTGAAGTTCAGGGGCTTTCTAGCAAGGCCTATGAAAAGGAGGATGGATCACGCGTCATATTCTCGTGTTCTACACATGCGCAGTAAAATCCGGCCTGCACTCGCCGAAATTGAGCCAATCGCAACGCAGCTTCAGTTACACTGCGCATGCGTGATATCCCTCACCCCGTGACCTAGCCTTCTTTCCATAGGCATTGCTTTCTAGCTGACTAGGTTAGCGGATTTTTTAAATCCAAAACAGTACAATTGAATCCAATGCTCCATGAAACTATGTGATAGCTTGTGTTATCATGCTTTCGACATTGGCCGTGCTCGGTAAGTATCTTACACGGAATCTTATCATCCTCTACCGTAACAGCTCGTATGTAGGTGCTACATTAAAACACTGAAACTAACGGTACTCTCCTTTAACAGGGTATATTGCTGCACTCATGGCACCAGCGATGTGCTGTCTTTCTGACGAATATGTGACAAGGGACAGGGAATGCTGCTCGTTATGTCTCGAAGGTAAATTATAACTCTAGCCTCGTCTTTCAGGAGTGATCTGCAGTGTTAGTGTCTTCAGTTCAGGAAGAGATGGAGTTGACACGGGTTGTCACCATGGCTGTATTAAGAGAACAATGAGTTTAGTGTTTGTGTTGAAAACCAGTTTGAACCATTGGAAGTCACTAAAGCCAGGGACACACATGGAACATCAGGAGCGCGTGGCTGCTGCGTTACCTGTTGTTTTTTATTTCGGTGTCCCTGTTAACAGGTTAGAGCCACACTGCCCATGTGAGACCCATGCGCGTCTCAGCTGCGTCTCTTCTAGAGAATAGAGTTCGCGCCTATTTTTGACGCACGTGTCTCACAGCAGCAACAGACAGTGAAAGTGATCTATTGACTGTATATTAACATCATACCAGCAAGATTACTACAGTTTACATGTATAGACATCTGTAGAATATGTCACAGACAGTGAAAGTGATCTATTGACTGTATATTGACTTCATGCCAGTAAGACTTTCCTACAGTTTCGATGTCTATCTGTAGAATATGTTACGGAGATGGGAAAAGTAAAGACTTATTTTTAAATCAACACTTTCTGCTTTCATTTCAAAATAAAAGCCCTGAAGCATTTTTTCTACGGACCTTTGTTAACACAAGGCTTTTATTCTGAAATATGTGCCGGACAGTGTTCTAGAACATGCAGTGACTTGGAGAGCATCATGAATGAATATAGTACAGAGTTTTAATTGTTGATTATAACTATTATTTACAAATTACCACACGTATTTTAAAGGGACTATTTGTAACTTTTTAAGCGTATAAATGTAGCAGGTCACCACACATGCGCGCTCGCATATGCGCGTTCGCATGTGGCCACTGCCTCTCCTCCTCTGACTGCCTGCCTTCACTCAGAGAGCGCGCGCGTTCTCAGCTCGCTCCACCTCTAGACGTGAACGCGCGCTCACTCCTCACTGCAGAAGAGTTAGTTTAGCTCTGAGAATATCTAGTGAATGTACAGTGGATGTTTGTGCAGAAATAAATGCTGCAGTTCCTCCAGACCAACAGAGGTTTTCCGTGTCTTGTGAAGTGACGGGGCTCCTCAGCTAGTAACGTTATCGTCTCGTTACCGACCGGGTGCCGGTGTCTCCCTGCTCTCTCCGGCTGCGGGCGGAGAGTGCAGGGAGACACGCTGCAGAGCCCCGCTGCATCAGCCTGCGCTGAGGCAGTAAAAGCCAACACTAGGATCAGATCTAAATCATGTTCATGGAGAGACTTTCGTCTGGTCAGCTAACATTACTGCCAAGCAGCTGAAATAGAGAGTGATATTGTGGTTTTAGCTGACTTGTGTCGCCTCACTGTTTTGAGTGATGCTCATTCAGGTATATTTAGAGGGAGCAAGTGCGAGCTCGACGCTGACTTTCGTTGATTTCACGGCCACAGGTGTCGCTGTTAACAAGCATTTCTGAAAGTTACAAATAGTCCCTTTAACCTTTCTCTGTCTAAAATAAATAAAAATGATATTTATAATGAAATGAAATGGCCATTTAAAGGCAAACTCTATGTAGAAAGAAAGGGCTGACAGCAGCAGCAGACACGCAGCTGAAATGCAGCTGGTTTGAACGCAGCCAACGCGCGACGCAGCCACACCGCGCTCCTGACGTTCCTGGTGTGTCCACGGCTTAAGTCTCTGAGACTTTTGAAAGACAAGAAAGCCTGTTTTACATTACTTGATATGTTTAAGTTAATTTGCAATAGCCCTGTTTTTATGTATGCATTTTATTTCTGTCATTTTTGTACTAACCTGAGGCAGAACATTTTGATGAATAAGACATGTATATATGCCTTGTTAGTTTGTTCTTGTCATGTTCTCAATATGAAAAAAATCAGTGGAAGTAACGTTACCCATATTAACCAACAGTAACCTTATACCTATCTCATGCTCAACAGGAATTCCCACTAATGTGAAGCAAAGACGTTAGAACACAAATCATGAAACCAGGCTGAACACACATTTATGCTAAATCTGGGCTAGAGAAGCGTAGTCCCCTTCCAGTGGACCCCATGGGACCTTATTTTGGAAAAAAGATGTACAGTGATCAACAGTGAGAGACAAGTATTTATTTTTTAATCCACTTTGAATTGCACCATGAATCACACATTTGATATTTGTCAATTTAAAAGACAATTTTGCCAGTTAAGAAAGTCTCAGTTTGTCGTAGTATCGTTTTAGTTTAGTGTGAAACCGTTCAGTGAACTACATCTCTCGTCTCGCACAATATACGTCATCAACATTAGCTACCTAGCTAACTTAGCTATGTTCCATGCACAAATGAAACGTTAGTCTACCTGATGTGTTTTATCCAGAGACGCCTGGTCTTTTTATCAGCTGGGAAGAAAAACAAGGATCAGACCCGTTGCTGGTGTGAGTTCATCCCAGTAGGAAACACACAGGCATCGTAGCTTCAGCCAGAGAGACGTCACTACGACACTTTTGGGTCTGTCGTTTTTCTGATTACATATTTTCACAGTGTGATACTTCAACAGTTTTACAACAAAGTGTGATTTTATTGACTTGCAAAATTATGTTTTAAATTGACAAACATCATCTGTGTGATTCATGGCGCTATTCAAACGGGATAAAACATTTATTTTTCTCTCGCTGTTGACTACCGTACATATCTTTTCCTAAATAAGGTCCCATGGTGGTCCACTGGAAGGGGCGTGACTTCTCCTCTCTATTGGTAGCATTTCTATTGCCTCTCAACGGCTCTCAACATGGCGACAGCAAGACGCAGCTAACACTGGTAACAACGCTAAACAGTGCAAACAATGGCGAAAGGGCTGACAGGGTTTTCGCCAGTGAAGCCCGCCGAACCTAGGTTGACTCCCCGCCGGGCCTAAGCATCGGGGAATTATTTATTTTTAAAATGTCTTTAAAACAAAAATGTATTATACACATAGCAAACTTGTTTAAGGAATAATTAATTGCGTGGGTTGTGTGATTAACGTTAGTGAGTGTCGATATGCGGTCGAGAGAGAGAGCGACAGACAGACAGAGAGAGTGAGGGAGCGTGTGACGGACTGACGGTGAGTACGGCAGTAATGTTATAGCTGTGAGCGTAGCAGTGCATTTTCATACACTGGCCCAATAAAGACCTGAAACACGATTGTTACTGACTCTATCAGATACCGTTTCTTATCTTCTGCTTTTGTAATTGTTACTTCCCATCATGTCTTGGTGATCATGAGACGATGACGGTGTGTTTTTGTCTTGAACAGGTTCAGTTGTTCGAAGGGACTGCACACAGCAGTCAGGCACAGGGTGCAGCCCCTGTGTGAATGGGACTTATATGAACCAACCCAATGGCCTGAGTAAATGTTTCCTCTGCACCTCCTGTGACCAAGGTATGTCCACAATGAACTGATTAACATTTCTGTCTTTCAACCTCCAAATTCAGTTTGATTCTGACAAATGCGGTAACGTGGAAAAGGTTTGATCGAATTAAGATGCTGGGCAAAATTTAAACGTATAAAACAAGTTGCAATAAATAAAAATACATTGCAGCCCTGCTAATGAATGCAGTTTGATACAAAATAAATAATGTGATAATGTACTGCTATGTTGGCAGCGTGTTTGCTGAAAGGTGAGCCCTAATAATTCAGGAAATGTCCTTACAGGTTGTGTTGTAACAGGTATTTGCTTTATATGGAGCCTTGAGTGCACCACAGGGACATAATAGATTTTCACAGTGTTTAATTGTAAATAATATAATATACCTTATTGACCAATAAAAAAGCGATATAAATAAATAAATTAAAACTGAATTTAAATAGCATGTTCTGAAGCTCCAAGTAAAAAATAAAACAATGTATTGTTATATTTCTCTCTTGATGATCAATAATTGAATTTCATAATGTAATTGCAATTGCAGTTGCAGAGCAGCTACAGGAGCTCTGATTGGCCAGCTCCTATGTGTTGGTCAGGAGTTTGGCCAATCAGAGCTCCTGCTGCAGCTCTGTGGGTTGGATTTCATTCAATTTGTCCTTGGTTGCAGTTGACTAAGTAGCACATAATCACAGTAGTTCTCCTACATGCTCGGCACAGGGAAGAAGATTCAGTAGGTTGCAACCTTTAACCTCACCACTAAGTGCCGCCAAATCCTACACACTGGCCCTTTCAGCTTGCATAAAATGTATAAATGTATGTTTAACAACAATATAATGACTGTTTTTTCTGTTTGCTTTTAGGTCATGGTCTCTTTGCCCAACAGGAGTGCACAACCACAAAGGACACAATTTGTGATGTTTTAAGTGGCTATTTCTGCAAACATTTGATGGATGGTGGAGGATGTAGTTTAGCGAAAAAACACACTCCATGTGCACCTGGTCACAGAATTAAAGAACCTGGTAAGAAAAATTCAAGTCAGACTAGTCTGACAGTGAGTATGTTTACATGCACACTACTATCCTGGTTTGGCACATAGTGTAGTCTGGTTATTCAGCTCCATGTATACATGGTACTAATAACAGTATCCAAGTTTCTGAGCCTCGGCAACAGTTCAGAACTTCAGACACGTCTTTGACTCCTCCAAATCCAGCAGTTTTATTAATTTCTGTAAGCCAGTTTGGTTGACCTGGACTGCTGCATTTACCACACTGCTGTATTTAGCCTTTCCATCTGATCATCAAAAATGGAAGACAAGAGTGACTACAGTTTGTATGTGTACCTGTGTCAGACTGGTGACAGATTTTGACTTTTACTTCAGCACACAGACATCATTACATCATTACATCAAGTATCATCATATGTTTTACTCTATAACTTGAAAGTGTCTCCTCTATAGTGCCTGCTCTATAACATATTCAGGTTTCTGAAACCAGGATATGATGACCTGGGCCCGTGTTTATCAGGCGTCTCAGTAACCCTCCTGAAAGTTGACCTAGGACTAAAAGTATTCATATCTCAGGACTGATTTCCTGCACTGACATGTTTGGTACACTCATATCATAACTGGAATACTAGTGTGCATGTTAAAACACTCAATGAAGACACTGAGTTGAGTCTGATAAATGATGGATCTTCACCAGATGTTGGGTTCCCGTGTTATTAATCTCACTTCTCTCTTGTCTGTTTCTCTAAGGAACCAGCAGAACTGATACAATGTGTGAACTTTGTCAGCCAGGCCATTTTTCACAGGATGGCCTGTATTGCACGGCTTGGACTATGTAAGACATTGTTTGTACAGTAATTACTCAAAAAAGTAGGGTTTTCCTGCCCTGTAGCACAAAATGTTGATTGTTGATCATTTCCATCCACAGGAGATTCAAACATTGCCAATCCCTCAGTCTTATTTCATCTGAACTTTCAATACACTTTTTTTGAAAGTGTTACTTTTAATATTTATTTGTTTTTAATTAGTGTGACATTACCCACTTCGTACTTTTAACCTTATGATGACACTTCAAATGAGTTTTCATTTGAAACACACAAAGTATTAAAGTTGTCTTTCATTTCTCTTTTCCGACAGTTGCTCAGAAATCGAAGTAAAGGTCAAAGGAAGCAGCAGCAGTGATGTTGTCTGTGGAGCTGCTTCAAGAGAGCGTTTCTATTATATACCTTTTATTATGGCTACGCTATTATCATTGGCACTTGTGATCGCAGGTTAGTGCTTGTTCTGAATCTCTAATTTGACCTAATATACAGTATAACATCTGTAGCTAGATTGGTGCGTGCCACTTTGGGAAGCATCTTATCTCGTCTTGCATCTACTGGGAAGAGAAAAACACATTCTTGTGTCCAGGAAGATTTGGTCACTGACAGATGTTTCAGTTTGAAAAAAGGAACAATTTGTTGTGCTAGGGGGCCGTAAACTCGGCTATCGACCATCGAGTGTCGATTTTGACATTATCCAGGGCAATTGTATTACTCTGGGAGAATTCTCGCCCCTCCTCAACTATGAATCTGCGATGGAGCAACATAGACACCTAGTTTTCATCTGTGGTAATGTGCACATTGTATGTTGACCAATAATTAACTTGTGTAAAAGTCATCATGTGTTAGACTAAGTATTGACCTCTTTGTTGTATAATCATTAATGGTATTGGAATACATCTTAATGCTTTCATCAGTGATGATCACTAGATGTAATATCTTAAGTCTAAAGTTATTGAAAATGAGTAATAACTTGAACTGAGAATTAAATTTTGACAATTTTGATACTAATGTTTGATCAGAATATTAGTGGTTAGATAGCTTTTTGATATGTGTCTGTTTTGTGCAAGGTAAGGAATTCTAAAATTAGTGAGGAGGGAACTTTGATTTTACGCGTGTAAGATCTATGAAACCAAAAACTTTTTTCATGTTTTAGAAATGATCTTAACCAGTTTGTCTTCATAGTTCCATTAATGCATTCAATATCAACAGCCTTAAGTCCACCTTCCTCATATTCTTTAACCATAGTGCCTTTCTTAATATAGTCTGTTTTCTTTTTCCAGATTTAATTGAAATTAGCTTGGTTTATGGCTTTTATTGCATTTTTGGGAAGTGATAAGGACTAAGCTGGGTAGATGAATCGGGAAATGCACTCCATTTTTGAAAGAAAAATTGGGCCTATGATGGAGATGTCTCTTTGAGACCAATTTAGATGAGATTTATAGATTATTCCAAATGTTAAGATTATCTAGTGAGTCCTTATCCTTAGTAATGTGTATGCCTAAGTATTTAACCACTGATTTAATAGAGATGTTATGAACTGTTGTGAGAGTGGAATTGTGAATAGGTAATAACTGACATAATTTAAGTTTAACTTTAAACCAGATGTCTTAGAAAATAAATCTATTGTTTTGAGGATTTTTGGAACTTGGTTACTATTTTTTATAAATATGGTTGTGTCATCAGCCAGTTGGCTGATTGTTAGTTGTTTGTCTAACACTGTCAATTTTTCCAAATCTGAATTTTTTACAAGCATGGAAAGCATTTCTGCTGCAGCGATAAAGAGCAAAGGGGAAATGGGACAGTCTTGTTTAATACCTTTATCAATTGAAAATCTTGGAGAAGCACCATGAGGTAATAAAACTGAACTATTAGTATCCTTATGAAGTAATTTAACTATATTTAAGAATTTTTCACCAAATCCAAATAGTTCTAAAGTATGAAACATGAATTTGTGCTCAATGGTATCAAACGCTTTGAAGAAATCTAGAAATAAAATAAAGCCTTCATCTTCAATTAAGTAATTGAAGTCAAGTACAAGTCGTATATTGTTATGACTTGATCGTCCTTTTATGAAACCCGATTGTGTGTCTGAGATCATTTGTGTGATACCAGTGTTAATCTATTTGCGTAGATATGAGTTAAAATGTTATAGTCATTATTAAGTAGGGTTATATGTCTAAGATTGTCAATTAATTTTTAGTCCTTACCAGGTTTGGGAATGAGGGTGATGATTCTTTGCTTCATCGTAGTCGGTAGAATGAGGGTTTCACAAATTTCTTTTAACATATTGAAAATAAGGTCTTTCAGATGTTCCCAGAAGTGCCTATAGAAGTTACTAGTTAGACCGTCTGAACCTGGAGATTTGTCTCAGGATAAACATTTCAAGGCTTTTTCTACTTCGTCCATTCTGATTTCTGCATCACATACACTTCTGAAACACTCGTCCACTCGAGGGATCCATTCTTTAATAAGCTCAAAGAAAGCAACTGCAGCTGTACATGAATAAGAGGAAGACTACAATCTGCTGTAGAACTGGAAGATTTCCTCAGAGATCAATTCCTGGTTATCAATTAACAGAGTCTTTATGGTATTTTGTTCTTGTCTCTTTTTCTCCAGGCTACAGAAATATACTGAACTCCTTTCCCCCTCATCTATCCACTTAGCTCGCGACCTGATATTTGCTCCTCTGGCCTTATTAATGTAAATGTTGTCTAACGAAGAGTGCAGAAGGATTAGTTGTTTGTCATCTTTGTATAATAAAGGCTTATTGCAAATATTGTTTACTTCCTTCACTGTTTCCATTTCCCCTTGTTTACTAGCTCTGCTTAATATTTTGCTATTTGATATGGAAATTTGACTTACCTTGTATTTTAAGTATTCCCATTTATCCCTATAATTTGTAAAATTGGATTCTTTAGTTATATCATTGATTGTCGTTATAATTTCCTGACAGAATGGTTCATATTTAAGAAGGCTTGAGTTGAATTTCCAATAACCTTTATTCCTTCGGCATGCATTTGTGGGTGTAAAAATAAGTTTAATCAAGCAGTGATCTGTTAGAGGTGCTGTGGAAATTGTGGAGTTTGTCTCCAAGCTAGGCCTCACTTCTGACACAAGCCAGAAAAATAATCTAGATTTGACTGAACCATCTGGTTTAAACCAAGTGAAAAGTGGTGGGCTTCCGGGTTTAGAGTGTGCCATACATACAAAAATCAAACAAAATAGGGTTGTAATGATGTCCCTGATATCTTGAAGGATTTCCATCAAGCCATTCATCCATCACCATATTAAAATCACCTCCAAAAATAAAGTCTTCAGTTTGATACTTTTAACATAGATCTTTAACAACATTTGTCATTTCAGTAATCAGATTTTTGTTTTGGTGATAGTTATTATACCCATATATATTTCCTAAGATCAGAAAGTGATCATTAACTTCAAATACCCAGTAACCAGAAGAATCCTTCTTAATGGTTACCACCTTCCAATAAAAGTTATTTAAGAGTATGGCGACACCTGTTGACCTATAACATTGTGCTTTTTAATTTTTTATAGAACAAGAAAGTTGATTTCCTTTTTATAGAATCTTGTAAACCCCTAGCATTAAGTGATACAAAAGAGAAAATAGAATGAAAGGAAAACATACAAAGAACAGAATAAAAAAATAAAGAAGTAACAATAAGTTTAAGGAGGTAGGTTTGTTAGTTTTTAAATGAGCGTTATGAACAAGCCCCTATCTAAGAGGAATTTATACAGTAAATTTATACAGTAAACATCTATAATCAACCAATGTCAAACATTAAACATTTTCTTTGAAGTGCACATCTTCATATGTACGGAGGAAGGTCATTAAGAAGTCTAGTGTAAACTTAACTTAAAAGAATCTCCCCCTCCCATTGATCACTGAGAACATTTTAAAGTGGAACAAGTTTTTTCTTTTTTCTTTTTTTTCTTTCTTTCCTTTTTTAACTACAATGTAGAATATACACTTCACCTGTAAAGTGTACAAGTTTCAGACACCCGAGTTGTAAATATTAATATACACCTCCTGGGGTGAGACTCTCAAAGATCTGAGAGCATGAAATAAGTGACATGTTGTTACCTTTATCTGATCTAGTCTGGAGTAACCCTGTTACCATTGATATAGCCCACATGGCCTTTGTAGTAGACATTCTTCCCTGCCGCTCTTTCTTGCTCCATCTTTGGCCTCTCTGTCGGCTTTGCAGAAGTCCTGTTTGAGGTGGATTCCGATATCATGGCAGATGTTGGAGTTTTTGGACAGCTTCCAGATGACATCACGGTGATATCTCATGGCGAACTGGATGATGACCTGCCGGTGTCTCCCTTCTTCTCGTCTTCCGAGGCGGTGAACGGTATCGACCACTGTTTCCATGGATGAAGCCCACTGCGGTGTGATTCTGGACAAGATACTGATGATTACGTCTCGGATCTGTTCGTCATCTTTTTTCTTTCAGGCCTTGTATTTTGTCTGTATCTGCGCGTATCTGCGCCGATCTCGTCCTCTGAGGAAGGCAGACGAGAGGTTCCTTAAAATAAAAACAATAGGCATTGGGGTCGGGCGATGTTTATTATAATACTTAGTTGATTTAATGGTCTACCTCCGAAGAACGAGAGATACTCAGCTGCTCAGCGGGCAGAGAGAGAGAGAGAGAGAAAGACAGCGGAGGGAGACGTGCAGAGCGGCATATTTTCACATCAAACTGAAATAAAGAGTTTATTACGACCAAACCATAGTTGGTGATTGTTGGAAAGACTAATGACGACAGTATTGGTGAGTTTTATTTTGTTTCTGTCAAGTTTGAATGCAGTGTTTTAAGACGCTCCACCACTAGAGCAGCTGATCTCAACATAAACAAACACACGTGGATGATGACGCAGTGAACAACTTTACTAATATGAAAGCTGACTGGAGGGGAAGGGGTGGGTTAATGAACTCGGGCAAACTACGGATCAATCTTACCTAATGTGAATACGCTCTTAATCTTGTTTGAATGTTAACTTTACAAGTAAACTTCGGGGCTTTCTAGCTAAATCAATTTTGTTGTTTGTGGGATTTTTTAAATCCAAAACAGTACTATTGGATCGAATACTCGATGGAACTGTGTGATAGCTCGTGTTATCATGCTTTCGACTTTGGCTGTCTTCGGTAAGTATCCTATCGTACAACGAAGTACTGTAATGCTAAACTTAGTTATTAAGCCGACGTGACACGACGTGTTGTGCAGACTCGGATATAAACGTTAGATTGATATATGTTTATTATCAGTCCTTTCGGAAATGAATCATGTGCCATACAACAAACAAACAATGCAACACTGTAAAGCACAAATTATTTACGAGCCTGATTGTCAGAGACTATATATAGTCTCTGACAATCAGGCTCGTAAATAATTTGTATATGTCGCCCCATACCGTCTCTCTTATAGGGTATAATCAGCCTCTACCGTAACAGCTCGTATGTAGGTGCTAAATTAAAACACTGAAACTAACGTTACTGTTTCTTTAACAGGGTATATTGCTGCACTCATGGCACAAGCGATGTGCTGCCTACCTAAGGAATATGAAACAAGGGACGGGAAATGCTGTCCGATGTGCCACGAAGGTAAATTATAACTCTAGCCTCGTCTTTCAGGAGTGATCTGCAGTGCTAGTGTCTACAGATCAGGAAGATGGAGTTGTCACGGGTTGTCACCATGGATGTATTAAGGGAACAAAGAGTTTGTTGTTTGTGTTGAAAACAGGAACTTGGGATTTGTTTCAACTAGTTTGAACCAGTGGAAGTCACAAGTCTCTGAGACTTGTGAAAGACAAGAAAGCTTGTTTTCATTACTAGATCTTAATGTGAGATAGCCCTGTTTTTATGGATGCATTTTATTTTCATTTTCGTTTTTGTACCAACCTGAGGCAGAACATTTTGATGAATAAGACATGTAGATAGATAGATAGATAGATAGATAGATAGATAGATAGATAGTAACTTTATTGATCCCGAGGGGAATCAAGTTTCCAGCATCACAGTTCCATAGTGCAAAACATGTTAGTAAAAAGGCAGTAAAAAAGTTAGTAGTGCAAAGTACAAAGTACAAAAAAATATATCAGATATAAAAATAAAAGGAGATGAAGGAAACTGTTAAAACTGAATATAGTGCAGGGTAACAGCTGTGATACAAGACTATTAAAAAGTGAATATAGTGCAGAAGAGACTGTTATAAGTGAGTATAGTGCATTATTATCTGTCCTGCAGACCGTCCTCCTTTGTCCCATATGCTTTGTTAGTTTGTGTTCAGAAGGTCACTTATTCTGCAGCAGTTTAACCCACAAGCATCCCCTCACCAGCCCATATTACACAGTTATATAGTCTGTGGCTCGGCGCATGGACTTCACATGATCAGAGTGTTCATCTGTCCTCCAACTCTGCTCAGCATCAGTGTTGCAACTTGTTGGACTCTTTTTCTCTTTGTTTATTGATATGGTCTTTCCTGTGCGTCCATGAGAATGTGAGTATTTATTATAGTTGCCTATTGTTCAGTATCTGCATCGCTATAATAATTACAAAGTCACATGTATTATGCTATAATGCTCGTGCTCTTGTTTCTATAATAGTTTGACGGACATATCACGCCAATTTACACATCGTTGATTTATGCATATAGTTATGGTAGTGTATATGATCCCCGACGATGTTGTTTATGTTAATAAATTGTGTATTTCTGTTTCAGTGTAGCGGTGCACAGAATGATGTCCCACAGGCTCAGTCTGGTGCTACACATTTATTTAAGATGTTCTGCAAAATGTAAAATAATGCTTTAGGTTGACATCGCTACACAGTGTATTCTGCTTCTAACTTGTACACAGAGATTGTCATTATCTCACTTATTCACGCGAGACTTCCCTGTGACGCTCCCGTCACATACACGGCTTCTGTAGCGACACTGCCACCTACTGGCGATCTACTGGCACAACACCCTAATAATAACACTGGCAATAAATAACACTGTACCCTAAATTATAACCACATTGAACTCGTTCTTCTTATAAACAAAAAATTTCTTCTTAGGGAAAACAAGACACACACTGGATCATAAATCACTGCACATTCTGTATTCTTCACTTGTATCACCATATCTGAATTACTGTGTAGAAGTTTGGGGTAACACTTATAAAAGCAACTTACAACCATTATGCATACTACAGAAGAGAGCAATCAGGATAGTAAATAATGTGGGATATAGGGAACACACGAACACACTGTTTTTGAAGTCACATGCATTGAAATTTATGGATTTGGTCAAATTTAAAACCGCAATAATTATGTTTAAAGCAAGAAATAATTCACTTCCGGGCAATATTCAAAAAATGTTTTGTGACAGGGAGGGGGGTTATAATTTAAGAGGAAAATTGAATTTTAAAAAGCATTGTGTTCGTACAAAAAAGAAGAGTATGTGTATTTCAGTCTGTGGGGTGGATTTGTGGAATGGGTTAGGTGATGGGTTGAAGGGGAGCACAAATATAAATCAATTTAAAAAGCTATACAAGAAAGATATTTTTGGGAGGTATATGGTTGAAGAAGAGTTGTGTTAAAGGTTGGTTATATACTTTTTAACTCCGGATGTATTTGTGGGTTGTAAATAAACTTGGGATGCTGTTCATATATTCAACTTGGGATGTAAATAAATCTGAGATAGTTTTTATATTATATTATATTATCATTCTATGATATATGAGTTAATAGAGGAGAAGTGAGAAAGGGGTAGGGTAATATAAGTTTTTCTTCTACCTACTCCTTTTCGGACACTATAACTCTTGTTTTGTTTGTTATTATTTTGTATCTGTTTTTATTTATTTTATGTTCGAAATAAAGTCTTTCATTCATTCATTCATAAACACATATGAAACATGACAAACTCTCTTCACTTGCATTACACCCAATAAATGGTTCTTTTTTTTTATAACCTACATATGACTGATTATGCCACATCAGCAATCATTTAAGTTAGAGCAGCGCAGCGAACGGGCATACGCGGCCGCCATGAAGGGACCGTCGCACAATTCCTCATATCACCCTCTGTGTGCACTATGCTCATTGTACTGCATGAGAGCATGAGTCTGCTATTTGTTGACGTCCCCTTATAGTTATGACGGCTGTGTTCTCCTCCTTTTATTCCTGTTTAAACTGTTTATCTTGCATTGAAATATGCTTTCATGTGTATTTCATACAATACTGTTTGTTTATTATTACTACATGTTACTAATGCCTGCACATGTTTTCTATTTTATTTTCTGTATTTTAGTAACCACTATTCACACAAGGATTTACAAACCATCTTCAATAAATGAGTGGTATCTCAAATAGAGTGTGTGTGACCTGGACTAATTGATACATCACCATCATCTACATGTTCTTACCGGACAACCTGTGGAGATTTTAAATTACATTAATAGAACCATCATCTAAGGGTTCATTCAATCAACATCACTTAGGTCACAAGTTTGGTATCCAGAAAACCAACACCTATTTTACAGTTTGTACTTGTCATGTTCTCAATATAAAAAACCTCAATGGAAGTAACGTTACCCATATTAACCAACAGTATCCTTATACCTATCTCATGCTCGACAGGAATTCACACTAATGTGAAGCAAAGACGTTAAAACACAAACCATGGAACCAGGCTGAACACACATTTATGCTAAATCTGGGCTAGAGAGGCGTAGTCCCATTCCAGTGGACCCTATGGGACCTTATTTTGGATAAAATATGTACAGTGGTCAACAGTGAGAGACAAGTATTTATTTTTTCCTTTTTGAATTGCACCATGAATCACACATATGATATCTGTCAATTTAAAAGATAATTTTGCAAGTCAAGAAAGTCTCAGTTTGTCGTAGTATCGTTTAGTTTTGTGTGAAACCGTTCAGTGAACTACATCTCTCGTCTCGCACAATATACGTCATCAACACTAGCTACCTAGCTAACTTAGCTATGTTCCATGCACAAATGAAACGTTAGTCTACCTGATGTGTTTTATCCAGAGACTCCTGCTCTTTTTATCAGCCGGGAAGAAAAAGAAGGATCAGACCCGTTGCTGGTGTGAGTTCATTGTAGTACGAAACACACAGGTATCGTAGCCTCAGCCAGAGAGACGTCACTACGACACTTTGGGGTGTGTTGTTTTTCTGATTACATATTTTCACAGTCTGATACTTCAACAGTTTTACAACAAAGTGTGATTTTATTGACTTGCGAAATTATGTTTTAAATTGACAAACATCATCTGTGTGATTCATGGCGCAATTCAAACGGGATAAAACATTTATTTGTCTCTCCGTTGACTACCGTACATATTTGTTCCTAAATAAGGTCCCATGGTGGTCCACTGGAAGGGGCGTGACTTCTCCTCTCTATTGGTAGCATTTCTAATGTCTCTCAACGGCTCTCAACATGGCGACAGCAAGACGCAGCTTGCAGCTAACAGTGCTAACAACGCTAAACAGTGCATACAATGGCAAAGGGCTGACAGTGACAGGGTTTTCGCCAATGAAGCCCGGCGGTCCGCCGAACCTAGGTTGACTCCCCGCCGGGCCTATTATTTATTTTTAAAATGTTTTTTAAACAAAAATGTATTATACACATAGCAAACTCCTTTAAGGAATAATTCATTGCATGGGTTGTGTGATTAACGTTAGCGAGTGTCGGTATGCGGTATGAGCGTAGCAGTGCATTTTCATACACTGGCCCAATAAAGACCTGAAACACGATTGTTAGTGACTCTATCAGATACAGTTTCTTATCTTCTGCTTTTGTAATTGTTACCTCCCATCATGTCTTGGTGATAATGCGACACTGACGTGCGTTTTTGTCTTGAACAGGTTCAGTTGTTCAAAGAGACTGCACACAGCAGTCAGGCACACGGTGCAGCCCCTGTGTGAATGGGACTTATATGAACCAACCCAATGGCCTGAGTAACTGTATCCCCTGCACCTCCTGTGATCAAGGTATATCCACAATGAACTGATTAACATTTCTGTCTTTCAACCTCCAAATTCAGTTTGATTTTGACAAATGAGGTAATGTGGAAAAGGTTTGATCGAATTAAGATACTGGGCAAAATTTTAATGTATAAAACAAATTGCAATAAATAAAAATATATTGCAGCCCTGCTAATGGATGCAGTTTGATACAAAGGAGGAGCTGCAGCATTTTTTTCTGCACAAACGTCCACTGTGCATTCACTAGATATTCTCAGAGCTAAACTAACTCTTCTGCAGTGAGGAGTGAGCTCGCGTTCACGTCTAGAGGTGGAGCGAGCTGAGAACGCGCAGGCAGGCAGAGTTGGAGAGGCAGCGGCCACACGCAAACGCGCATATGTGAGCGCGCATGTGTGACGACCCGCTACATTTATGCGCGTACAAAGTTACAAATAGTCCCTTTAACAACAATATAATAACTATTTTTTCTGTTTGCTTTTAGGTCATGGTCTCTTTGTCCAACAGGAGTGCACAACCACAACTGACACAATTTGTGAAGTTTTAAGTGGCTATTTCTGCAAAGATTTGATGGATGATGGAGGATGTAGTTTAGCGAAAAAACATACTCCATGTCCACCTGGTCACAGGATTAAAGTACCTGGTAAGAAAAATTCAAGCCAGACTAGTCTGACAGTGAGTATGTTTACATGCACACTACTATCCTGGTTTGACACATAGTGTAGCCTGGTTATTCAGCTCCATGTATACATGGTACTAATAACAGTATCCAAGTTTCTGAGCCTCGGCGACAGTTCAGAACTTCAGACACGTCTTTGACTCCTACAAGTCCAGCAGATTTATTCATTTCTGTCAGCCAGTTTGGTTGGCCTGGACTGCTGCATTTACCACACTGCTGTATTTAGCCTTTCCATCTGATCATCAAAAATGGAAGACAAGAGTGACAATACAGTTTGTATGTGTACCTGTGTCAGACTGGTGTCAGATTTTGACTTTTACTTCAGCACGCAGACATCATTACATCATCACATCAAGTATCATCATATTTTTTACTCTATAACTTGAACGTGTCTCCTCTATAGTGCCTGCTCTATAACATATTCAGGTTTCTGAAACCAGGATATGATGACCTGGGCCTGTGTTTATCAGGCGTCTCAGTAACCCTCCTGAAAGTTGACCTAGGACTAAAAGTATTCATATCTCAGGACTGATTTCCTGCACTGACATGTTTGGTACACTCATATCATAACTGGGATACTAGTGTGCATGTTAAACTACTCAATGAAGACACTGAGTTGAGTCTGATAAATGATGGATCTTCACCAGATGTTGGGTTCCCGTGTTATTAATCTCACTTTTGTCTGTTTCTCTAAGGAACCAGCAGAACTGATACAGTGTGTGAACTTTGTCAGCCAGGCCATTTTTCACAGGATGGCCTGTATTGCACGGTTTGGACTAGGTAAGACATTGTTTGTACAGTAATTACTCAAAAAAGTAGGTTTTTCCTGCCCTGTAGCACAAAATGTTGATTGTTGATCATTTCCATCCACAGGAGATTCAAACATTGACAATCCCTCAGTCTTATTTCATCTGATCTTTCAATAGACTTTTTTTGAAAGTGTCACTTTAAATATTGATTTATTTTTAATTAGTGTGACATTACCCACTTCGTACTTTTAACATTATGATGACACTTCAAATGAGTTTTCATTTGAAACACACAAAGTATTAAAGTTGTTTTTCCTTTCTCTTTTCCGACAGTTGCTCAGAAACCCAAGTAAAGGTCGAAGGAAGCAGCAGCAGTGATGTTGTCTGTGGAGGTGCTTCAAGAGAGCGTTTCTTTTATATACCTTTTATTATGGCCACGCTATTATCATTAGCACTTGTGATCGCAGGTTAGTGCTTGTTCTGAATCTCTAATTTGACCTAATATACAGTATAACATCTGTAGCGAGATTGGTGCGTGCCACTCTGGGAAGCATCTTATCTCGTCTTGCATCTACTGGGAAGAGAAAAACACATTCTTGTGTCCAGGAAGATTTGGTCACTGACAGATATTTCAGTTTGAAAAAAGGAACAATTTGTTGTGCTAGGGGGCCGTAAACTCTGCTATCGACCATCAAGTGTCGATTTTGACATTATCCAGGGAAGATAATACAATTGTATTACTCTGGGAGAATTCTCTCCCCGTTTAAATCAACAAGAACTGTCAACCCTTTCTGACTCCAAAGGAGCATTGGTAACCCTTTCCGATTTACCAACTTAACCTTCCTCATATTCTTTAACCATAGTGCCTTTCTTAATATTGTGTGTTTTCCTTTTCAAGATATAATTGAAATAAGCTTGGTTTATGGCTTTTATTGCATTTTTTGGAAGTGATAAGGAGTAAGCTGGGTAGATGAATCTGGAAATGCACTCCATTTTTTGAAAGAAAAATCCTGCCTATGATAGAGATGTCTCTTTGAGACCAATTTAGATGAGATTTACATTTATCCAGATTATTCCAAATGTTAAGATTATCTAGTGAGTCCTTATCCTTAGTAATGTGTATGCCTTATTATTTAACCACTGATTTAATAGGGATGTTATGAACTGTTGTGAGAGTGGAATTGTGAATAGGTAATAACTGACATAATTTAAGTTTAACTTTAAACCAGATGCCTTAGAAAAGAAATCTATTGTTTTGAGGATTTTTGGAACTTGGTTACTATTTTTTATGTGTAATCAGCCAGTTGGCTGATTGTTAGTTGTTTGTCTAACACTGTCAATTTTTTTCAAAATCTTAATTTTTTACAAGAATGTAAAGCATTTCTGCTGCAGCGATAAAGAGCAAAGGGGAAATGTGACAGCCTTGTTTAATACCTTTATCAATTGAAAATCTTGGAGAAGCACCATGAGGTAATAAAACTGAACTATTAGTATCCTTATGAAGTAATTTAACTATATTTAAGAATTTTTCCCCAAATCCAAATAGTTCTAAAGTACGAAACATGAATTTGTGCTCAATGGTATCAAACGCTTTGAAGAAATCTAGAAATAAAATAAAGCCTTCATCTTCAATTAAGTAATTGAAGTCAAGTACAAGTCGTATATTGTTATGAATTGATCGTCCTTTTATGAAACCCGATTGTGTGTCTGAGATCATTTGTGTGATACCAGTGTTAATCTATTTGCGTAGATATGAGTTAAAATGTTATAGTCATTATTAAGTAGGGTTATAGGTCTAAGATTGTCAATTAATTTTTAGTCCTTACCAGGTTTGGGAATGAGAGTGATGATTCCTTGCTTCATCGTAGTCGGTAGAATGAGGGTTTCACAAATTTCTTTTAACATATTGAAAATAAGGTCTTTCAGATGTTCCCAGAAGTGCCTATAGAAGTTACTAGTTAGACCGTCTGAACCTGGAGATTTGTCTCAGGATAAACATTTCAAGGCTTTTTCTACTTTGTCCATTCTGATTTCTGCATCACATACACTTCTGAAACACTCGTCCACTCGAGGGATCCATTCTTTAATAAGCTCAAAGAAAGCAACTGCAGCTGTACATGAATAACAGGAAGACTACAATCTGCTGTAGAACTGGAAGATTTCCTCAGAGATCTTAATCAGTACATTCCTGGTTACCAATTAACAGAGTCTTTATGGTATTTTGTTCTTGTCTCTTTTTCTCCAGTCTACAGAAATATACTGAACTCCTTTCCCCCTCATCTATCCACTTAGCTCGCAACCTGATATATGCTCCTCTGGCCTTATTAATGTAAATGTTGTCTAAAGAAGAGTGCAGAAGGATTAGTTGTTGTTTGTCATCTTCGTATAATAAAGGCTTATTGCAAATATTGTTTACTTCCTTCACAATTTCCATTTCCCCTTGTTTACTAACTCTGCTTAATATTTTGCTATTTGATATGGAAATTTGACGTACCTTGTATTTTAAGTATTCTAATTTATCCCTATAATTTGTAAAATTGGATTCTTTAGTTATATCATTGATTGTCGTTATAATTTCCTGACAGAATGGTTCATATTTAAGAAGGCTTGAGTTGAATTTCCAATAACCTTTATTCCTTCGGCATGCATTTGTGGGTGTAAAAATAAGTTTAATCAAGCAGTGATCTGTTAGAGGTGCAGTGGAATTTGTAGAGTTTGTCTCCAAACTAGTCCTCATTTCTGACACAAGCCAGAAATCTAATTTAGATTTGACTGAACCATCTGGTTTAAACCAAGTGAATATTTGGGCTTCCGGGTTTAGAGTGCGCCATACATCTCTCAATTTGAACGCACTACAAAAATCAAACAAAATAGGGTTGTAATGATGTCCCTGATATCTTGAAATATTTCTATCCAGCCATTCATCCATCATATTAAAATCACCTCCAAAAATAAAGTCTTCAGTTTAATACCTTTGACATAAATCTTTTACAACATGTGTCATTTCAGTAATCCGATTTTTGTTTTGGTGATAGTTATTATACCCATATATATTTCCTAAGATCAGAAAGTGATCATTAACTTCAAACACACAAATTACCCAGTGACCAGAAGAATCCCTCTTAGTGGTTACCACCTTCCCAGGAAAGTTATTTAAGAGTATGGCGACACCTGCTGACCTATTTGTACCACGGCTAAATAGTATTTTGTCTCCCCACTGGTTTGACCAAAACGTTTCATCTGTGTCATTAGAGTGAGTTTATTGAAGGAGATAACATTGTGCTTTTTAATTTTTTATAGAACAGGAAAGTTGATTTCCTTTTTACAGAATCTTGTAAACCCCTAGCATTAAGTGATGCAAACGAGAAAATAGAATTAAAGGAAAACATACAAAGAACAGAATAAAAAAAATAAGAAAGAAATGCGCTAACAAGTTTAAGGATGTAGGTTTGTTCGTTTTTAAATGAGCGTTATGAACAAGCCCCTATAGAGGAATGTATACAGTACATTTATACAGTAAATTACATCTATAATCAACCGATGTCAAACTTTCAACATTTTCTTTTGAAGTGCACATCTTCATATGAACGGAGGAAGGTCATTAAATAGTCTAGTGTAAACTTAACTTAAAAGAATCTCCCCCTCCCATTGATAACTGAGAACATTTTA
Organism: Sebastes fasciatus; assembly: GCF_043250625.1. NCBI lineage: Eukaryota > Metazoa > Chordata > Actinopteri > Perciformes > Sebastidae > Sebastes > Sebastes fasciatus. Next base: position 8,964,011 of record NC_133802.1, read on the forward strand.
AAGTTGAACAAGTTTATTTTTTTCTTTCTTTCCTTTTTTAACTACAATGCAGAATATATACTTCACCTGTAAAGTGTACAAGTTTCAGACACCCGAGTTGTAAATATTAATATACACCTCCTGGGGTGAGACTCTCAAAGATCTGAGAGCATGAAATAAGTGACATGTTGTTACCTTTATCTGATCTAGTCTGGAGTAACCCTGTTACCATTGATATAGCCCACATGGCCTTTGTAGTAGATATTCTTCCCTGCCGCTCTTTCTTGCTCCATCTTTGGCCTCTCTGTCGGCTTTGCAGAAGTCCTGTTTGAGGTGGATTCCAATATCTTTGCAGATGTTGGAGTTTTTGGCCAGCTTCCAGATGACATCACGGTGATATCTCATGGCGAACTGGATGATGACCTGCCGGTGGATCCCTTCTTCTCGTCTTCCGAGGCGGTGAACGGTATATCGACCAGTGTTTCCATGGATGAAGCCCACTGCGGTGTGATTCTGGACAAGATACTGATGATTACGTCTCGGATCTGTTCGTCGTCTTTTTTCTTTCAGGCCTTGTATTTTGTCTGTATCTGCGCGCATCATGCGCCGATCTCATCCTCTGAGCTGCACGGCTGTGGGTCATAAAGCAGGAAGGCAGACGAGAGGTTCCTTAAAATAAAAACAATAGGCATTGGGGTCGGGCGATGTTTATTATAATACTTAGTTGATTTAATGGTCTACCTCCGAAGAACGAGAGATACTCGGCTGCTCAGCGGGCAGAGAGAGAGAGAGAGAGAGAGACAGCGGAGGGAGACGTGTAGAGCGGCATACTTCCACATCAAACTCTGTGAAATAAAGAGTTTATTACGACCAAACCATAGTTGGTGATTGTTGGAAAGACTAATGACGACAGTATTGGTGAGTTTTATTTTGTTTCTGTCAAGTTTGAATGAAGTGTTTTACCATGCTCCACCACTAGAACAGCTGATCTCAACATAAACAAACACACGTGGATGATGACGCCATAGATCGACACTCGGCTCGGTCATTCAACGAGACGAGTAGCGGGCGGTTGGCAACACTGGGCTGTGACTGGACAGGAGATGGCAGAGGGAAGTGACGGATCAGGAAGCGAGTTAGGCGAGATGGAATTAGGTGGCGGGAGCTATGGAGAATGGGATATTCCTTGGAAAAAGAAACGTAAAAAGAATCCAAATAATAAATCGGATGATAGTGATTCTGTTGACAGAGAAGCTGTAACAGAGAGGAGGAGAGATGATTATAAGGTAATCATTAAACTGGTGCAAGAAGGGGCTTCTTGTTGAGAGTGGAATCCAATACAACTTACCAGATCAATATGTAAGGAAATCGGAGAGATAAAGAGTGCTAAAGTGTTGAGAAATGGATCACTGTTAATTATGTGCAAGGATGGAGGACAACAAGGGAGAGCAATCAGGATGAACAAAATAAATGGCAGAAAAGTACAATGTTCCCTAGCTGGTGACAAAAAACTAGTCAAGGGAGTCATCCAGATCAAACAGAAATGGGATTAAATGTGACAGTCTCTCAGTCCTGATCACTTTTGAGGAGGGAAAACTTCCCGAAAAGATCTACATTGGATATATGTGTTATGATGTCAGGCTGTATATTCCCCCACCACTCAGATGCTTTAAGTGTCAAAGATTTGGACATGTGGCGGCTGTGTGTAAAGGACACCAAAGGTGTGGAAGATGTGGTGGAGAACATGGCAAATGTGCCCAGGGAGCAAAGCTGAAATGCTGCAATTGCGGTAGAGAACATAGCTCAGCGTACGGTGGATGTGAGCAAAAGAGTGGCAGAGGTGCAGCGAGTCAAGGTGTATCAGGGAATCAGCTATGGCAGCAAAGAAGGTTTCAGGAGGCATAAAGGTGACAAAGCAAAATAACACTGTGAATGAAGATGTTGGAACATGTGGAGGATGTGATAAGTTGAAGGAGGAAACTCTGCTAGTCAGAAAAAGTGACTGTGCTCTTTATGGCAGAAATAATCAACTGTTCGGCACAGTCAAAAAGTCGCAATGAAAGGATTAAAATAATTGTAAGATCAGTTGAGAAGTACCTTGAAGTAAATGGGTTACAATGGGAAACAGTTAGAGACACTCTGAATGAAGATACACAATCCGCACAAACATGGGCTGGATCCTCTTAATGGTGCTAATTCTGCTACAATGGAATGCGAGAAGCTTAATAGCAAATGGACAGGAGTTTAAGAAGTACATTGATAATTTACAAAATAAACCTAATGTAATATGTATACAAGAGACATGGTTGAAACCACAGTGGGATTTTGTTGTAAAGGGATATTCTGTAGTTAGAAGAGATAGGGAATCTGGCAATGGTGGAGGAGTTGCAACATTCATACAGAATGAAATGAGTTACAAGATAATGCATGTAAACACTGAGCATGAATCAATTGTGGTTAAGGTGTGGACTGACAGAGGTGATATAGATATAATTAACTTTTATAATCCATGCGGGAAATTAAGTCACGGTATATTGGAGGATGTAGGGGGATCATTGCAAAACAATGTAATATGGTGTGGGATTTTAATTCACATAATTCATTGTGGGGGAGCAATAGCACAGATGCAAATGGTGTAGTTGTAGAAGAATTTATAGATGATCACTGTTTGGTGTGTATTAATAATGGGGAGGGAACACGGTATAATAGCACTCAAAACACAGAAGCAGCACTTGACCTAACATTTGTAAATAGTACTTTAGCAGGTGTAAGCACATGGAAAGTAATAAAGCATACTACAATGGGCAGCGATCACTACCCCGTAGTGACTTAAGTTGGTGCAAAGATTTATTATGATAAGGGAAAGAAAATTCCTAGATGGAAGTTGGAAAATGCTAACTGGGATGCTTACCAGGAGATAAGTGCAGCGAGATGTGAGGGAATTAAAGAAGATTATCAAATGGATGTAAACATATTTAATGGTGAACTAGTTAATGAAATAATTCAGTCAGCTGAGGAAACAATCCCAAAGAGTACAGGAACTAAACGTATTATGAATGTACCCTGGTGGAATAGCGACTGTAGCAACGCCATAAGAAACAGAAATAAAGCATTTAGGGAACTCAAAAAACTTCATTCACAGGATGCTTTGATCCAGTATAAAAGGGCACAGGCAATAGTAAGGACAATAATAAGAACCCAAAAACGCACATTTTGGAGGCAATATTGTAGCAGTATTGGAAGAGAAGTATGATCAGGAGAATGGGTGGGATCAGAAGAACTTATAAGTTACCAGTGATGAACAATGGGGATCAAATGGCTGTCAGCAACCTAGAAAAGGCTGAACTTCTGGCGCAAACTTTCAGGAAAGTTCACGACTCCGACAATCTAACAGATGAGGCCAGGCGCTGTAGAAATAGAGTTTTATTGGAAAATTCAAAAATATTAGAGAAAAAAGAGACATCAGAAGATCCAATAGACCTGCCTTTTAGTATGTTTGAATTGAGAAGAGCAATAACTAGTGCACGTCAGACCACACCTGGTAAAGATGGCGTATGCTATAAAATGTTAGAGCACATGGCAGATAACACTCTGGTCACTGTGTTAAGACTGGATAACAGAGTTTGGGAAACTGGCCAACTTCCTACAGTGTGGAAACAAGCCGTAATAGTGCCTATTCTAAAACCAGGGAAAGACCCATCAGATCCATATAGTTACAGACCTATTGCCCTAACCTCTCATTTATGCAAAATTATGGAACGAATGGTTACAGAGAGATTAACATATTTCCTGGAAAGTAAAGCTCTTTTATCTCCACATCAAAGTGGGTTCCGTAGGGGTCGCAAGACTATGGACTCTGTCTTATGCTTAGAGTCAGACATCAGGAAAGCACAGACCATCAAAGAAGTAGTATTAGCTGTCTTCTTTGATGTGGAAAAAGCATATGATATGCTCTGGAAAGAAGGGTTACTCATTAAATTTAATTCATTGGGAATTGGTGGTAGAGCATATAATTGGGTGAAGGACTTTTTATTTGACAGGAAAATACAGGTAAGAGTAGATGCAGAATATTCAAATGTATATACAGTGGATAATGGAACTCCACAAGGTAGTGTATGTAGTCTGTTATTATTCAATATAATGATCAATGATATATTTTCTCAGGTTGAGTAAAATATAGGAAAGTCTATGTACACGGATGACGGAGCTCTTTGGATAAGAGGCCGCAATGTATCATTTGTTAATAAGAAAATGCAAGCTGCAATAGCTGAGGTGGAGAAATGGGCGAATAAATGGGGATTCAAGTTATCAGTAGCAAAAACACAAGTTATTTGTTTCTTAAAACGGCGTAAAATCGCACCCATTTCCCTAAAACTGTATGATCAACCTCTGGAGCAAGTCAAAGCTGTTAGATTTCTGGGGATTTGGTTTGATGAAAAGCTCACATGGAACATCCATTTAGATAAAATCAAGAGCAAATGTAAAAAAGTCATCAATATACTTCGTTGTTTGACAGGACAGGAGTGGGAAGCAAGTAGAGCATCTTTACAACATATATACTGGGCTCTCATGAGATCTGTCCTTGACTATGGGTGTGTAGCTTACATGTCAGCAACAGAATCAAACCTCAAGAAATTAGATGTACTACAAGCTCAGGCTTTGAGAATTATTAGTGGATCATTCAGAACATCTCCAGTATCAGCAATGCAAGTGGAAGTGGGAGAAATGCCCCTACGGATTAGAAGAATAAAATTAATGCTGGCATACTGGGTTAATCTTCAGGGGCATTATGAAACTCACCCTACCAAAAGTGTTTTGACAGACTGCTGGGAACATAATGAAACAAACTTCATAAGCTTTGGGTGGGTAGGTGATGCAAAGGCAGAAAACATAGGGTTATGTCAATTCCAGTATTGCTCTACAGTTTCAGTTTCCTCCATTCCTCCCTGGTTATTCCCCTTACCAAATGTTGACCTCAATATACAGCAGGAATTGAAGGAGAAGTCAAAGAAAATTCCAGCATGGCGCATAGTCCAGAATTATTCTGATCAGCACTTCACAGACTCCGTGTTCTTATTTACAGACGGTTCCAAAGATCCTGAGACAGGGTGTGCAGGTGCAGCAGTTTATATCCCGGTGAGTGAGACTTACATCAAGAAACGAGTATCAAATTATGTGTCAGTATATACTACAGAAATATTGGCAATAATATTGGCCCTGCAGTTGATAGAGGAGAGGGAAATAAAAAACACCGTTATTGCATCTGACAGTTTTTCAGCACTCACAAGCATAGGATCTGGTAGATCATCAGTCAGAACGGATTTAATTAATGAAACATTTCTCATTATGTATAGGATAGAAATAAAAGGCACAGGTACACGATTCATATGGGTTCCTGCTCATGTTGGTGTGGAGGGAAATGAGCAGGTAGACATTCTGGCCAAACAAACACTAAGAATTAAGAATACAGAATTACAAATTCCATTAAGTAAAGCTGAGGCTAAACCATTCATCAAGAACTATGCACAAAAGGTATGGCAGGAGTATTGGGATGAGCAGGAAACTGGAAGGCATATTTACAATATACAGAAACATGTTGGAGCAGGGAGAAAGGTGGGCTGGAAAAGAAGGGAAGAAAATATCATCAATCGGCTGAGAATCGGACATACAGGTCTTAATCATACATTATATCGAATAGGCAAGCGCCTAACTGGGAAATGTACACACTGTAACCAGCCAGAAACTGTTGAACACGTACTGATACACAGCAGTAATTACACTATCCAGAGGAATCACCTTTTTCAGACATTAAGGAAGGCAAAACATCACGACTTTTCAGTGTCAGGTCTATTGGGGAATAAAGCAGATAATATATACAGTGAAATTATTCAGTTTTTGAGAAAAACTGATTTAGTTAAAAGAATCTAGAGTTTTCATTATTTTTATTTTTTATTTTTTATTTTATTTTATTTTTATTTTTATTTTTTATTTTTTTATTTTGTTTCTGCACAATCTTCTGTTCCACACTCCAGTCCAGGTGGTGGCGGTAATGCACCTCTAAGATGGTTTGCCAACCTCCAATAAACACCAAAGAAGAAGAAGAAGAGGAAGAGGAAGAGGAAGAAGAAGAAGAGGAAGAAGAAGAAGAAGAAGAAGAAGAAGAATGAAGAATGAAGAATAAGAATAAGAATAATGTTAACTTTACAAGTAAACTTGTGTTATAATGCTTTCGACTTTGGCTGTCTTCGGTAAGTAGCCTATCGTACAAAGTCCAGAGGCCTGTACTACGAAGCAGGATTTGGCGTTATCGAGGTAACTTCAGGGTTAACTGGGTTTTCAGTCCTACGAAGCTGGTTCACTTATTGCGGTAGATCTCCATGGTAATTTATGCTGAACGGCTAACCTGCTCCGGAGCAGGTTATGTTCCAGATAAGAGATCAACTCGTATGAAAGCACCCCCTACTGACCAATCACATCTCAGTGCGGTGATTGTATGATAATATCACACACATATGAAGAAGTTACCGTCATAATCCAGGCTAAAAACAACATAGTTTAAACTGACAAATGCAAGAAGGACAGCTGGATTTATGCTGTGGGTATTTACCGCTTTGAATTATATTTTTATATTTATTTATTTTTACTTGCTCTTGGTCCGTTTCACACCGTCAGAGAGGGGGAAAGCAGGTGAAATGATGTTTAAAAAGTCATAGGCGCCGTATTGTAGACGCAGGGTTAAAATAGGTTTAATCCATTCCTCTATAACACTCTTTAAAGCTATTTATATTAAAGGGACTATTTGTAACTTTCAGAAATGCTTCTTAACAGCGACACCTGTGGCCGTGAAATCAACGAAAGTCAGCGTCGGGCTCGCTCTAAATATACCTGAACGAGCATCACTCAAAACAGTGAGGCGACACACGTCAGCTAAAAGCACAATATCACTCTATATTTCAGCTGCTTGGCAGTAATGTTAGCTGACCAGACCAAGGTCTCTCCATGAACATGATTTAGATCTGATCCTAGTGTTGGCTTTTCCTGCCTAAGTGCAGGCTGAAGCAGCGGGGCTCTGCAACGTCTCTCCCTGCTCTCTCCGCCCGCAGCCGGAGAGCAGAGGAGACACCGGCACCCGGTCGGTAACGAGAGGGTAACGTTACTAGCTAAGGAGCTCCATCACTTCACAAGACACGGGAAACCTCTGTTGGTCTGGAGGAGCTGCAGCATTTTTTTTCTGCACAAACGTCCACTGTGCATTCACTAGATATTCTCAGAGCTAAACTAACTCTTCTGCAGTGAGGACTGAGCGCACGTTCACGTCTAGAGGTGGAGCGAGCTGATCTGAGCGAAGGCAGGCAGGCAGAGTTGGAGAGGCAGCGGCCACACGCGAACGCGCATGTGTGACGACCCGCTACATTTATGCGCGTACAAAGTTACAAATAGTCCCTTTAAGACGACTATATCTGACTTTTGAGTGTTCCGTTAAATTAATAAATCTGTTAATTTACGCATTCACACATCGGAAGTTTTTTCTTTTTCTAGCTGTCCTTCCTGCATTTGGCAGCTTCAACTGTGTTACTTTTAGTCTGGATTATGTGTTTAATTTCTTCGTATTTGTCTAATATAGTTTGCTCTTCCTTTGTTAAATGTGCCACTCTGTCTGTCAGTAGTCTTGTTCATGTCTGTGATTGGTCAGATGCTGCAAACACCGCCTCGTGCTCATATCCAGACTGAGAAACCCTGGGTTGACTTACCGAGTCGATAACCAGTTTCGTAGTATAGTTTCGCGAGATCTCGTTTGTTAGGTTAAGTGAAGCCAGATAACGAGAACATACCCTGGGTATGTTGAACTCGCTTCGTAGTACAGGCCTCTGTAACGCTAAGCTATTAAGCCAACGTGACACAACATGTTGTGCAGACTCGTATATAAGTTAACGTTAGATTGATCGATGTTTATTATCAGTCCTTTCGGAAATGAATCATGTGCCATACAACAAACAAACAATGCAACACTGCAAAGCACAAATTATTTACGAGCCCTATAGTCAGAGATTGTGTCGCCCCCATACCGTCTGTCTTCTACCCTTATCAGCCTCTAACAGCAAGTATGTAGGTGCTACATTAAAACACTGAAACTAACGTTACTGTTTCTTTAACAGGGTATATTGTTGCACTCATGGCACCAGCGATGTGCTGTCTTCCTAGGGAATATGAAACAAGGGACAGGGAATGCTGTCCGATGTGTCACGAAGGTAAATTATAACTCTAGCCTCGTCTTTCAGGAGTGATCTGCAGTGCTAGTGTCTACAGATCAGGAAGATGGCGGTGTCATGGGTTGTCATCATGGATGGAATTAAGGGAACAAAGAGTTTGGTGTTTGTGTTGAAAACAGGAACTTGGGATTTGTTTGAACCAGTTTGAACCAGTGGAAGTCATAAGTCTCTTGAGACTTGTGAAAGACAAGAAAGCTTGTTTAACATTACTAGATATGTTTAAGTTAATTAGAGATAGCCCTGTTTTTATGGATGCATTTTATTTTCATTTTTGTACCAACCTGAGGCAGAACATTTAGTTGAATAAGACATGTAGATAGATAGATAGATGGATAGATAGTAACTTTATTGATCATCACAGTTCCATAGTGCAAAACATGTTAGTAAAAAGGCAGTAAAAAAGTGAGTAGTGCAAAGTACAATAAAAATATACCAGATATAAAAATACAAAGAGATGAAGAAAACTGTTAAAAGTGACTGTAGTGCAGAAGAGACTGCTATAAGTGAGTATAGTGCATTATTATCTGTCCTGCAGACCGTCCTCCTTTGTCCCATATGCCTTGTTAGTTTGTTCTTGTCATGTTCTCAATATAAAAAAAATCAGTGGAAGTAACGTTACCCATTTTAACCATCAGTAACCTTATACCTATCTCATGCTCTACAGGAATTCACACTAATGTGGAGCAAAGACGTTAGAACACAAACCATGGAACCAGGCTGAACACACATTTATGTTAAATCTGGGCTAGAGAGGCGTAGTCCCCTTCCAGTGGACCCCATGGGACCTTATTTTGGATAAAATATGTACAGTGGTCAACAGTGAGAGACAAGTATTTCTTTTATCCTTTTTGAATTGCACCATGAATCACACATATAATATCTGTCAATTTAAAAGATAATTTTGCAAGTCAAGAAAGTCTCAGTTTGTCTTAGTATAATTTAGTTTTGTGTGAAACCGTTCAGTGAACTACATCTCTCGTCTCGCACAATATACGTCATCAACACTAGCTACCTAGCTAACTTAGCTATGTTCCATGCACAAATGAAACGTTAGCCTACCTGATGTGTTTTATCCAGAGACTCCTGCTCTTTTTATCAGCCGGGAAGAGAAAGAAGGATCAGACCCGTTGCTGGTGTGAGTTCATCCCAGTAGGAAACACACAGGTATCGTAGCTTCAGCCAGAGAGACGTCACTACGACACTTTTGGGTCTGTCGTTTTTCTGATTACATATTTTCACAGTCTGATACTTCAACAGTTTTACAACAAGGTGTGATTTTATTGACTTGCAAAATTATGTTTTAAATTGACAAACATCATCTGTGTGATTCATGGCGCTATTCAAACGGGATACACAATGTATTTGTCTCTCGCTGTTGACTACCGTACATATTTGCTCCTAAATAAGGTTCCATGGTGGTCCACTGGAAGGGGCGTGACTTCTCCTCTCTATTGGTAGCATTTCTAATGTCTCTCAACGGCTCTCAACATGGCGACAGCAAGACACAGCTTGCAGCTAACAGTGCTAACAACGCTAAACAGTGCAAACAATGGCGAAAGGGCTAACAGAGACAGCGTTTTCGCCAGTGAAGCCCGGCGGCCTGCCGAACCTAGGTTGACTCCCCGCCGGGCCTAAGCATCGGGGAATTATTTATTTTTAAAATGTCTTTTAAACAAAAATGTATTATACACATAGCAAACTCGTTTAAGGAATAATTCAGTGCGTGGGTTGTGTGATTAACGTTAGCGAGTGTCGGTATGCGGTCGAGAGAGAGAGCGACAGACAGAGAGAGCGAGGGAGCGTGTGACGGACTGACGGCGAGTACAGCAGTAATGTTATAGCTGTGAGCGTAGCAGTGCATTTTCATACATGGGACCAATAAAAACCCGAAACACGATTGTTACTGACTCTATCAGATACAGTTTGTTATCTTCTGCTTTTGTAATTGTTACTTCCCATCATGTCTTGGTGATCATGAGACGCTGACGGTGTGTTTTTGTCTTGAACAGGTTCAGTTGTTCGAAGGGACTGCACACAGCAGTCAGGCACACGGTGCATCAACTGTGTGAATGGGACTTATATGAACAAACCCAATGGCCTGAGGAACTGTTTCCTGTGCACCTCCTGTGATCAAGGTATGTCCACAATGAACTGACTAACATTTCCTTCAAATTCAGTTTGATTTTGACAAATGCAGTAACGTGGAAAAGGTTTGATTGAATTAAGATACTGGGCAAAATTTAAACGTATAAAACAAATTGCAATAAATAAAAATATATTGCAGCCCTGCTAATGAATGCAGTTTGATACAAAATAAATAATGTGATAATGTACTGCTATGTTGGCAGCGTGTTTGCTGAAAAGTGAGCCTTAATAATTCAGGAAATGTCCTTACAGGTTGTGTTGTAACAGGTATGTGCTTTAGATGTAGCCTTGAGTGCACCACAGGGACATAATAGATTTTCAAAGTGTTAAATTATAAATAATATTATATACCTTATTGACCAATAAAAAAAGAATATAAATTAATTAATTAAAACTGAATTTAAATATCATGTTCTGAAGCTCCAAGTAAAAAATAAAACAATGTATCACTATATTTCTCTCTTAATGATCAATAATTGAATTTCATAATGTAATTGCAACTGCAGTTTACGTTTTGTGATTGATTTCATTTGAAGGTTGCACTCTTTAATTTTAAGATGTGTAAGTGAGCAAACAACTTAAAAACCCACAGAGCAGCTACAGGAGCTCTGATTGGCCAGCTCCTATGTGTTGGTCAGGAGTTTGGCCAATCAGAGCTCCTGCTGCAGCTCTGTGGGTTGGATTTCATTCGACCAAGTAGCACATAATCACATTATTTCAAATATTATTTAAAGGAACAGTGTGTAGCATTTAGGGGGATCTATTGACAGACAGGGAATATCATATTAATAAGTATGATTTCTTTAGTGTATAAGCACCTGAAACTCAGAATTGTTGTATTTTTGTTACCTTAGAATGAGCCGTTTATATCTACATAGGGAGCGGGTCCTGTTCACAGAGCTGGCCGCCATGTTTCTACAGTAGCCCAGAGCGGACAAACCAAACACTGACATTGAGAGGGACATTCATGTTTTTGCGTCGGCCACCGTAGTTCTCCTACATGCTCGGCACAGGGAAGAAGATTCAGTAGATGCCACCGAATCCTACACACTGGCCCTTTAAGCCTGCATAAAATGTATAAATGTATGTTTAACAACAATATAATGATTATTTTTTCTGTTTGCTTTTAGGTCATGGTCTCTTTGCCAAACAGGAGTGCACAACCACAACTGACACAATTTGTGATGTTTTAAGTGGCTATTTCTGCAAAGATTGGATGGATGATGCAGGATGTAGTTTAGCGAAAAAACATACTCCATGTCCACCTGGTCACAGGGTTAAGGTACCTGGTAAGAAAAATTATAATTATACACAAAGTATGTTTACATGCACACTACTATCCTGGTTTGGCACATAGTGTAGCCTGGTTATTCAGCTCCATGTATACATTGTACTAATAACATTATCCAAGTGTCTGAGCCTCGGCGACAGTTCAGAACTTCAGACACGTCTTTGACTCCTCCAAATCCAGCAGGTTTGTCATTTCTGTAAGCCAGTTTGGTTGGCCTGGACTGCTGCATTTACCACACTGCTGTATTTAGCCTTTCCATCTGATCATCAGAAATGGAAGACAAGAGTGACAATACAGTTTGTATGTGTACCTGTGTCAGATTTTGACTTTTACTTCAGCACGCAGACATCATTACATCATTACATCAAGTATCATCATATTTTGTACTACTCTATAACTTGAAAGTGTCTCCTCTATAGTGCCTGCTCTATAACATATTCAGGTTTCTGAAACCAGGATATGATGACCTGGGCCTGTGTTTATCAGGCGTCTCAGTAACCCTCCTGAAAGTTGACCTAGGACTAAAAGTATTCATATCTCAGGACTGATTTCCTGCACTGACATGTTTGGTACACTCATATCATAACTGGGATACTAGTGTGCATGTAAAACCACTCAATGAAGACACTGAGTTGAGTCTGATAAATGATGGATCTTCACCAGATGTTGGGTTCCCGTGTTATTAATCTCACTTTTGTCTGTTTCTCTAAGGAACCAGCAGAACTGATACAATGTGTGAACTTTGTCAGCCAGGCCATTTTTCACAGGATGGCTGGAATTGCACGGCTTGGACTAGGTAAGACATTGTTTGTACAGTAATTAATCAAAAAAGTAGGGTTTTCCTGCCCTGTAGCACAAAATGTTGATTGTTGATCATTTCCATCCACAGGAGATTCAAACATTGCCAATCCCTCAGTCTTATTACATCTGATCTTTCAATAGACCTTTTTTTGAAAGTGTTACTTTAAATATTGATTTATTTTTAATTAGTTTGACATTACCCACTTAGTACTTTTAACATTATGATGACACTTCAAATGAGTTTTTATTTGAAACACACAAAGTATTAAGGTTGTTTCTCCTTTCTCTTTTCCGACAGTTGCTCAGAAACCCGAGTAAAGGTCAAAGGAAGCAGCAGCAGTGATGTTGTCTGTGGAGGTGCTTCAAGAGAGCGTTTCTATTATATACCTTTTATTATGGCCACGCTATTATCATTAGCACTTGTGATCGCAGGTTAGTGCTTGTTCTGAATCTCTAATTTGACCTAATATACAGTATAACATCTGTAGCTAGATTCGTGCGTGCCACTTTGGGAAGCATCTTATCTCGTCTTGCATCTACTGGGAAGAGAAAAACACATTCTTGTGTTCAGGAAGATTTGGTCACTGACAGATATTTCAGTTTGAAAGAAGGAACAATTTGTTGTGCTAGGGGACCGTAAACTCTGCTATCGACCATCGAGTGTCGATTTTGACATTATCCAGGGCAATTGTATTACTCTGGGAGAATTCTCGCCCCTCCTCAACTATGAATCTGCGATGGAGCAACATAGACACCTAGTTTTCATCTGTGGTAATGTGCACATTGTATGTTGACCAATAATTAACTTGTGTAAAAGTCATCATGTGTTAGACTAAGTATTGACCTCTTTGTTGTATAATCATTAATGGTATTGGAATACATCTGTGATGCTTTCATCAGTGATGATCACTAGATGTAATATCTTAAGTCTAAAGTAATAACTTGAACTGAGAATTAAATTTTGACAATTTTTATACTAATGTTTGATCAGAATATTAGTGGTTAGATAGCTTTTTGATATGTGTCTGTTTTGTGCAAAGTAAGGAACTCTAAAATTAGTGAGGAGGGAACTTTGATTGTACGCATGTAAGATTTATGAAACCAAAAACCTTTTTCATGTTTTAGAAATGATCTTAACCAGTTTGGCTTCATAGTTCCATTAATGCATTCAATATCAACAGCCTTAAGTCCACCTTCCTCATATTCTTTAACCATAGTGCCTTTCTTAATATAGTGTGTTTTCCTTTTCCAGATTTAATTGAAATTAACTTGGTTTATGGCTTTTATTGCATTTTGGGAAGTGATAAGGAGTAAGCTGGGTAGATGGATCTGGAAATGCACTCCATTTTTGAAAGAAAAATCCTGCCTATGATGGAGATGTCTCTTTGAGACCAATTTAGATGAGATTTACATTTATCCAGATTATTCCAAATGTTAAGATTATCTAGTGAGTCCTTATCCTTAGTAATGTGTATGCCTAAGTATTTAACCACTGATTTAATAGAGATGTTATGAACTGTTGTGAGAGTGGAATTGTGAATAGGTAATAACTAAAAAAAAATTAAGGTTTAACTTTAAACCAGATGCCTTAGAAAAGAAATCTATTGTTTTGAGGATTTTTGGAACTTGGTTACCATTTTTTATAAATATGGTTGTGTCATTAGCCAGTTGGCTGATTGTTAGTTGTTTGTCTAACACTATCAATTTTTCAAAATCTGAATTTTTTACAAGAATTGAAAGCCTTTCTGCTGCAGCGATAAAGAGCAAAGGGGAAATGTGACAGCCTTGTTTAATACCTTTATCAATTGAAAATCTTGGAGAAGCACCATGAGGTAATAACACTGAACTATTAGTATCCTTATAAAGTAATTTAACTATATTTAAGAATTTTTCACCAAATCTAAATAGTTCTAAAGTACGAAACATGAATTTGTGCTCAATCGTATCAAACGCTTTGAAGAAATCTAAAAATAAAATAAAGCCTTCATCTTCAATCAAGTAATTGAAGTCAAGTAAGTCAAGTACAAGTCGTATATGAATTGATCGTCCTTTTATGAAACCCGATTGTGTGTCTGAGATAATTTGTGTGTTACCAGTTTTTAATCTATTTGTGTTGACATGAGTTAAAATGTTATAGTCATTAAGTAGGGTGATAGGATTTTCAATTAATTTTTAGTCTTTACCAGGTTTGGGAATGAGGGTGATGATTCCTTGCTTCATCGTAGTCGGTAGAATGAGGGTTTCACAAATTTCTTTTAACATATTGAAAATAAGGTCTTTCAGATGTTCCCAGAAGTGCCTATAGAAGTTACTAGTTAGACCGTCTGAACCTGGAGATTTGTCTCAGGATAAACATTTCAAGGCTTTTTCTACTTCGTCCATTCTGATTTCTGCATCATATACACTTCTGAAACACTCGTCCACTCGAGGGATCCATTCTTTAATAAGCTCAAAGAAAGCAACCGCAGATGTCAGTATTCAATAATGTGATTGGTCTAAGATTGTCTAATATTGTTGGGTCCTTATCAGGCTTTGGAATTAAAGTTATTACACCTTGTTTCATGGTGGAAGGGAATGTCAGATTATCAGTTGCTTCTCTTAACATAAGGGAGAATGGATCTTTTAATAAATCCCAAAAATGTTTATAGAAGTTGGCAGTAAGAACATCACTACCTGGAGATTTATCTAAAGATAAATTCTTTAGTGCTTTTTGTAAGTGAGTAAGTGTCAGACTGTCGGATGTGTGGAGGGAGGGAGTTCCAGAGCCTGGGAGGAGTGCAGCTGAATGCCCTAGCACCAATGGGTGCTAAGATGTGAGGTGGGGGTGGTCAGAAGACCAGTTGAGGATGAGTGCAGGGAACTGGCTTCTCTCACTCACTGAAGGTCCTTTCAGACACAACGTGACAACGACACCGCCGCTGCGACGGCTTTTCACTGCACTGAGCAGAGCTGAACTCCGGCCGCTGCTCGCTGAGGAGAGCTCAGCTTAAACATGAGCTCAAACTGCGCTGTGACGTCAGCACAGACTGCTCTCTTCGCCCGAGAAACGACAGTTGGTGTAGCTCTGTTGTCGTCCGGGTTCCAGAAACAGGAAAGCTAAACAAAAGTGTGAAAATTTGACATAAATCGGGAGAAATACAGGAGAACTGTGACCCCGGGAGGAAACCGGGGGAACGCAATGAGAAACGGGAGTCTCCCGGGAAAACGGGAGGGTTGTCTGTGGCTGGTTGCTCGACAAGTTGCTTTCACTGGAAGTCCGACAGCGGAACATCCCTCTTGTAAATGTATAACCACGGAGATAACATGCCGTTCGCCGCGTATCCTCGGGAGAAATGGATGCGTTCAAGAGGAAGAAACTCTTAACTTCCTCCACGGGTAATGCCAAGGAAGAGAGCGTCCATTTGTCTGACTTGACACAGTAAACGCCATGTTGGTGAAAGTGTCTAGAGATGATCCCCTGACGTCCGGTTCCAGTGAAGGCAGCAGGTGGAGCAGCTACAGAAAGCTGACAGAAACGCGGAAGTAAAGATGATCCACCGTCTCATCTAGCTGTGTTGGTGTAAACTGACAGCTTTTTTAATGTTGCAGATTGTTTTGCAAGTAGTTGCAACTTTCAACTCATCTTGTCATGAATCTTTGGTGAAAAGTTCAAACGCCCTCTTTACAAACATATTGCTTCCAGCGCCCCCTGATGTCCTCTGAACGCCCCCTGGGGGGGTAGCGCCCACGTTGAGAAACGCTGTTTTAATACATCCATGCTCGACACAGCTGAAAATTGTCCAACTTGATCGCATCTTTTAGTCACCCTGCTGCTGCTTCTGCCGCCTGTTCTCATCTACTCTCCAGGCGTGACGCAGTTCATCTCCAAAGAGCCCACAGTCAGTGCATGCAAGGGGAGCCCGTGACGCAGAGAAGAGCATCCTCTCATGCTTTGTATTAATTTACCAAGAAAAACGTCTCGACAGCTCTTAGTTTTCATAACAAACACCACCGGTTTGAATCCATACTTTCTGTCATTTATCACTAGCTTTTAGGCTATTCGTCTCATGTTGTACAATGAAGGTTTAATATGTAAATAATCTTGATACACCCGTTTCCTCATTCAACAGACCTCAAACATGCTCCGCCCCCCCAGCCCAACCTCTGACCTTAAGGGGCTTTCCAGTTAGCTGTGCTGTGCTAGTTAGTGAGGCTAACTGTTAAACTAAATCAATTTTGTTGTTTGTGGGATTTTCTATATCCAAACAGTACTATTGTATCCAATGCTCGATGAAACTATGTGCTAGCTCGTGTTATCATGCTGTCGACATTGACTGTCTTTGGTAAGTATTGAACAAGGAAGTCCTGTAACGCGTAACGTTAGTTAGCTATCAAGCTAACATTACGCGGCATGTTGTGCAGACTCGGATATAAGTTAATGTTAGATTGATAGATGTTTGTTATCAGTCCTTTCGGAAATATATCACGAGCCATACAACAAACGAACGATGTAATACTGTAAAGCACAAATGATTTGCGAGCCCAATCGTCGGAGATTGTGTCGCCCTATACCGTCTGTCTTCTACCCGTATCCTCTACCGTAACAGCTCGTATGTAGGTGCGACATTAAAACACTGAAACTAACGTTACTGTTTCTTTAACAGGGTATATTGCTGCACTCTTGGCACCAGTGATGTGCTGTCTTCCTAAGGAATATAAAACAAGGGACGGGGAATGCTGTCCGATGTGTCACGAAGGTAAATTACAACTCTAGCCTCGTCTTTCAGGAGTGATCTGCAGTGTGTCTTCAGTTAACAAAGATGGAGTTGTCACGGGTTGTCACCATGGCTGTATTCAGAGAACCATGACAGTTTGGTGTTTGTGTTGAAAACAGGAACTTGGGATTTGTTTGAACCATTGGAAGTCACAAGTCTCGTGACTTGTGAAAGACAAGAAAGCTTGTTTTCATTAATAGATATGTTTAAGTTAATTTGAAATAGCCCTGTTTTTATGGATGCATTTTAGTTTCATTTTCATCTTTGTACCAACCTGAGGCAGAACATTTTGATGAATAAGACATGTAGATAGATAGATAGATAGATAGCAACTTTATTGATCCAGAGGGAAATTCAAGTTTCCAGCATCACAGTTCCATAGTGCAAAACGTGTTAGTAAAAAGGCAGTAAAAAAGTGAGTAGTGCAAAGTACAATAAAAATATACCAGATATAAAAATACAAGGAGATGAAAAAAACGTTTAAAACCGAATATAGTGCAGGGTAACAGCTGTGATACACGACTATTAAAAAAGTGAATATAGTGCAGAAGAGACTGTTATAAGTGAGTATAGTGCATTATTATCTGTCCTGCAGACCGTCCTCCTTTGTCCCATATGCCTTGTTTGTTTGTACTTGTCATGAACTCAGTGGAAGTAACGTTACCCATATTAACCAACAGTAACCTTATACCGATCTCATGCTCGACAGGAATTCACACTAATGTGAAGCAAAGACTTTAAAAGAACACAAACCATGGAACCAGGCTGAACACACATTTATGCTAAATCTGGGCTAGAGAGGCGTAGTCCCCTTCCAGTGGACCCCATGGGACCTTATTTTAGAAAACGTGTACAGTGGTCAACAGTGAGAGACAAGTATTTATTTTTTCCTTATTGAATTGCACCATGAATCACACATATGATATCTGTCAATTTAAAAGATAATTTTGCAAGTCAAGAAAGTCTCAGTTTGTCGTAGTATCGTTTAGTTTTGTGTGAAACCGTTCAGTGAACTACATCTCTCGTCTCGCAAAATATTAGTCACCAACACTAGCTAGCCAGCTAACTTAGCTACGTTCCACGCACAAGTGAAACGTTAGCCTACCTGAGGTGTTTTGTCCAAGCCCCCAGGAAGAGCGCCGGTCATCGATCCGGACTTTCGTAGTGACCAAACGGCGGCACTGCAACTTCCATATCAGTCACGTGATGCCATTGGGCCCAAAAATACTTTTTCCCATAGACTTACTTTGGGAAAGAGATGTCTGTAACTCAGCGGATACTTTTTTTTTAGGTGAATCAACTTCCCTGTACGAACACCAAAATAGCCCTTATTTAAAAAATGACGTTTTTAAAGTTGTAAAACGCACTAATATAATCCAGAGTTATTTCCCTTCCTCCGTTCATGTGGGTGAGATCCAGACCGAGGCTGGAGCGCAAGCCATGACAACGGCGTGAAGTTGGGACCCTGTGACCAAGTCATGTGACCGAGCGGATAATACTCCGCCAAAATCTGGGTACTTTTCCAGACGGAAGTTGAGCCATTTAGGCTTCATGCGCCAATGAGCAACTCTCCCCGCCTCCAACACTATCCAGTTCTTTTAATACATCCATGGTTTTATCCAGAGACTCCTGGTCTTTTTATCAGCCGGGAAGAAAAAGAAGGATCAGACCCGTTGCTGGTGTGAGTTCATCCCAGTAGGAAACACACAGGTATCGTAGCTTCAGCCAGAGAGACGTCACTACGACACTTTGGGGTGTGTTGTTTTTCTGATTACATATTTTCACAGTCTGATACTTCAACAGTTTTACAACAAGGTGTGATTTTATTGACTTGCAAAATTATCTTTTAAATCGACAAACATCATCTGTGTGATTCATGACGCTATTCAAACGGGATAAAAAAATTATTTGTCTCTCTCCGTTGACTACCGTACATATTTGTTCCTAAATAAGGTCCCATGGTGGTCCACTGGAAGGGGCGTGACTTCACCTCTCTATTGGTAGCATTTCTATTGCCTCTCAACGGCTCTCAACATGGCGACAGCAAGACGCAGCTAACAATGCTAACAGTGCTAACAACGCTAAACAGTGCAAACAATGGCGAAAGGGCTGACAGCGACAGGATTTTCGCCAGTGAAGCCCGGCGGCCCGCGGAACCTAGGTTGACTCCACACCGGGCCTAAGCATCAGGGAATTATTTATTTTTAAAATGTTTTTTAAACAAAAATGTGTTATACAAATAGCGAACTCCCTTAAGGAATAATTCAGTGCGTGGGTTGTGTGATTAATGTTTGTGAGTGTCGGTATGCGGTCGAGAGAGAGAGCGACAGACAGAGAGAGCGAGGGAGTGTGTGTGTGTGTGTGTGTGTGTGTGTGTGTGTGTGTGACAGTGAGTACAGCAGTAATGTTATAGTTGTGAGCGTAGCAGTGCATTTTCATACACTGGCCCAATAAAGACCTGAAACACGATTGTTACTGACTCTATCAAATACCGTTTCTTATCTTCTGCTTTTGTAATTGTTACTTCCCATCATGTCTTGGTGATCATGCGACGCTGACAGTGTGTTTTTGTCTTGAACAGGTTCAGTTGTTCGAAGGGACTGCACACAGCAGTCAGGCACACGGTGCAGCAACTGTGTAAATGGGACTTATATGAACCAACCCAATGGCCTGACTAATTGTTTCCTCTGCACCTCCTGTGATCAAGGTATGTCCACAATGAATGATTAACATTTCAGTCTTTCAACCTCCAAATTCAGTTTGATTTTGACAAATGCAGTAACGTGGAAAAGGTTTGATTGAATTAAGATACTGGGCAAAATTTAAACGTATAAAACAAATTGCAATAAATAAAAATATATTGCAGCCCTGCTAATGGATGCAGTTTGATACAAAATAAATAATGTGATAATGTACTGCTATGTTGGCAGCGTGTTTGCTGAAAAGTGAACCCTAATAATTCAGGAAATGTCCTTACAGGTTGTGTTGTAACAGGTATGTGCTTTATATGGAGATAGATAGATTATCACAGTGTTTAATTGTAAATAATATAATATACCTTATTGACCAATAAAAAAAAGAATATATATAAATGAATTAAAACATAATTTAAATAGCATGTTCTGAAGCTCCAAGTAAAAAATAAAACAATGTATCACTATATTTCTCTCTTAATGATCAATAATTGAATTTGATAATGTAATTGCAACTGCAGTTTACGTTTTGTGATTGATTTCATTTGAAAGTTGCACTCTTTAATTTTAAGATGTGTAAGTGAGCAAACAACTTAAAAACCCACAGAGCAGCTACAGGAGCTCTGATTGGCCAGCTCCTATGTGTTGGTCAGGAGTTTGGCCAATAAGAGCTCCTGCTGCAGCTCTGTGGGTTGGATTTAATTCGACTAAGTAGCACATAATCGCATTATTTCAAATATTTAACGGAACAGTGTGTAGCATTTAGGGGGATCTATTGACAGACATTGAATAAAATATTAATAAGTATGATTTCTTTAGTGTATAAGCACCTGAAACTCAGAATTGTTGTATTTTTGTTACCTTAGAATGAGCCGTTTATATCTACATAGGGAGCGGGTCCTGTTCACAGAGCTGGCCGCCATGTTTCTACAGTAGCCCAGAGCGGACAAACCAAACACTGGCTCTAGAGAGGGACATTCATGTTTTTGCGTCGGCCACTGTAGTTCTCCTACATGCTCAGCACAGGGAAGAAGATTCAGTAGGTTGCAACCTGCAACCTCACCGCAATATGCAGCCAAATCCTACACACAGGCCCTTTAAGCTTGCATAAAATGTATAAATGTATGTTTAACAACAATATAATGACTATTTTTTCTGTTTGCTTTTAGGTCATGGTCTCTTTGCCCAACAGGAGTGCACAGCCACAAAGGACACAATTTGTGATGTTTTAAGTGGCTATTTCTGCAAACATTTGATGGATGGTGGAGGATGTAGTTTAGCAGAAAAACATTCTCCATGTCCACCTGGTCACAGAATTAAAGAACCTGGTAAGAAAAATTCAAGTCAGACTAGTCTGACAGTGAGTATGTTAACATGCACACTACTATCCTGGTTTGGCACATAGTGTAGCCTGGTTATTCAGCTCCATGTATACATTGTACTAATAACATTATCCAAGTTTCTGAGCCTCGGCGACAGTTCAGAACTTCAGACACGTCTTTGACTCCTACAAATCCAGCAGATTTGTCATTTCTGTCAGCCAGTTTGGTTGGCCTGGACTGCTGCATTTACCACACTGCTGTATTTAGCCTTTCCATCTGATCATCAGAAATGGAAGACAAGAGTGACAATACAGTTTGTATGTGTACCTGTGTCAGACTGGTGTCAGATTTTGACTTTTACTTCAGCATGCAGACATCATTACATCATCACA
The DNA here is from genome assembly GCF_043250625.1 of Sebastes fasciatus. Lineage (NCBI taxonomy): Eukaryota > Metazoa > Chordata > Actinopteri > Perciformes > Sebastidae > Sebastes > Sebastes fasciatus. The sequence continues at coordinate 8,985,658 of NC_133802.1, forward strand.
TCAAGTATCATCATATGTTTTACTCTATAACTTGAAAGTGTCTCCTCTATAGTGCCTGCTCTATAACATATTCAGGTTTCTGAAACCAGGATATGATGACCTGGGCCCGTGTTTATCAGGCGTCTCAGTAACCCTCCTGAAAGTTGACCTAGGACTAAAAGTATTCATATCTCAGGACTGATTTCCTGCACTGACATGTTTGGTACACTCATATCATAACTGGGATACTAGTGTGCATGTAAAACCACTCAATGAAGACACTGAGTTGAGTCTGATAAATGATGGCTCTTCACCAGATGTTGGGTTCCCGTGTTATTAATCTCACTTTTGTCTGTCTCTCTAAGGAACCAGCAGAACTGATACAATGTGTGAACTTTGTCAGCCAGGCCATTTTTCACAGGATGGGCTGAATTGCACGGTTTGGACTATGTAAGACATTGTTTGTACAGTAATTAATCAAAAAAGTAGGGTTTTCCTGCCCTGTAGCACAAAATGTTGATTGTTGATCATTTCCATCCACAGGAGATTCAAACATTGCCAATCCCCCAGTCTTATTTCATCTGACCTTTCAACAGACTTTTTTTGACAGTGTTACTTTAAATATTTATTTGTTTTTAATTAGTGTAACATTAGCCACTTCGTACTTTTAACATTATGATGATACTTCAAATGAGTTTTCATTTGAAACACACAAAGTATTAAGGTTGTCTTTCCTTTCTCTTTTCCGAAAGTTGCTCAGAAACCCAAGTAAAGGTCGAAGGAAGCAGCAGCAGTGATGTTGTCTGTGGAGCTGCTTCAAGAGAGCGTTTCTTTTATATACCTTTTATTATGGCCACGCTATTATCATTAGCACTTGTGATCACAGGTTAGTGCTTGTTCTGAATCTCTAATTTGACCTAATATATAACATAATTTCCACACATTTTTTTCTCCTCATTGCCTTCAGTGGCTGGTCATTAATGGTTTTAGCTAATATGTTTTATGCTTTTGGATTTCAGGCACAATGTCTTCGAGAAAAACAGGTACGTTGGGTCAGTTTATTTGTCCTAAATACATATTTTTTAAGTTTTCCGTATGCAAATGTGTCTCAAATTTTTTCACACAACGGGCTGCACTGCATGAAATTCTGCACAAAAATGTTCTGTCTTATTTAATTTGTCTTCTTTTTCTCCACCTACATATCAATCAATGAATTTTATTTGTCACGTGAAATTAGTTAAGGTACAACTCCAGTGAAATGCAATCCCGTAAGCTTACCTTCAATTTGTGCATTATTCACCATAAAGCCAACGCCTCCTTCTTTTCTTCCTGCCAGAGAGCTCTGTTCAGTCACATTGGCACCCAGAAGAAGTCTCACCAGGCTGAATGACGCCGTCCGGCACTCCAGGATCCAGCTGTTTGGACCAGAGACCACATGAACTCAGTCACATGATCCTGGAGTCCTTATTTCAGTCCTCTGGATTTGTATTTTACACACACAGAGTTTTGAGAAAAACTTTCCACCAGCCTGAATGAAAATCCAGAAACAACCAGAGGCAATATGTCCACATGTTATACTTACATTCGTGGATGCCATGGTAACTTGTTAATATCAAACCATTTCTTCAAGGCTTTTAATTCCCTTTCTGCTGTATTTAGGAGCTGTTCCAAACTTTTGCTGGAGCACAACACAGCACCATTCCATCGGTGTATTGTACTTTTCATTAGCAGTAAAATTACAGAGATATCGCTGGATAAAGTTCTGGGTTGCCAGTAACCTATAATCACAGTTAAAGTGACTGAACTTAGGTAGAACTTTGGGTTGTATCACTAACTAGCCAGGGCACATGCCCAACTATAGGTGAAAATTGTCATCTTTAATTTGACAATTTTCAAATTGTCAAATTTGAAAATTGTTTTCGGAGCAGAACGCGGAAACTATTTAACTTAGGAACTTCAAATTTGGTATGATGGTTGACAGTGTGGTCCAGTTGTGCCTTTTGGGGCTTAGAAGTCCAGGGTGCCCAAAATTTCTGAAATTTTTCCAAAAGTGCAAAATCTTTGACCCTACTTTAGCAGGGGTCAAGCCGTGAGCAGGTAATGTGAGCCATGCTCACTTTTGCCTTGTTTTATGTATATGTATGTATGAAATACTATATTAGCGCCGATATCAACCGGCAACTGGGAGCAACAAGACCACAGGGTTAACGTTAGCCGGCTACACAGAGTAGCATAGCCCGTTCTCGTCCAGAATATAGCCTAGCTTGTTAGCCTGAGCTTGCTTGGTAGCTTCAAGCTAGGTTGGCGTGTTTCAGCAACCAGGCCTCATTCGGCCCGCCTCAGCTCCATCCACGCTCCACCTCTTTGCCCATTTTAGGATAAGCTTGAGTCGGCATTGCCAAGATGGCGACGGTCGAAGCCACCAACTTTGAGTTTCCTTTTGCTCTTCAGAAATCTTTGGGTGAAGTCCCGGAGACTACGTCCATATTTCATACAGTCTATGGAACAGACGCTACTGTTACAAGTCATCTATCTTTCTGTCAAAGAAATCTAATCCTATTGGAGTTGGCACCTTGGCGTGGTGGATTAGCTTGTGTGTCTTGGTGACCCTGTGAGATATTCCGACAGAAGACTAATTTTAGTTTCCTTGTAGGTTCAACCAGGTCGGCTTGGTCACAGGCCAGAGACCAGACAAAGATCAACTCCCCTGCTCAGATTTGAAGGTCATTTAAAAAATAAAACATTGTCGTATGAACCCGAAGTGCCTACCCAAACTAAGAAGTTCTCATGCGACCTGTGACTAGAGGTGACCGTCAATCCTGAACTTTATCCAGCGATATCTCTGTCAATTGTACAGATAATAAAAAGAAAAGTACACTGATAAAGATGAAATCTTGTCGTTCTAACGGTGTATTGGTTGTCATTCTGTCATGAAGGTAATGGGGTGACGTTTGACCCTGAAGTGATAATTTTTCTGCAACAATTAGGAATATTTAGAGTGTAATAAAAGCCTTTTAACTTCCTGCACTAACAAAGCTGGGCCTTTATATTTTTCTAACATTGGAGAGACTTATATCTATCTTTTGAAATATCAACACAGAATTAAAGTTCCTTAGAGTAGCTTTAATTTTATTTTTATTTTTATTGTGTAAATGAATGTTTTTCTAACGCATTCCTTCACTGTTCAACACACTTTAAATTGTCTGTGTTTGAATGGTGCTATAAAAAAATAAAAGTCGATAATAAAATAAATGAAATAAAGATTAATTGAACATGTGTTTCACTTGCTAGACCAGACTGAAGGTAAATACAGTCAGAAAGTAGAGATGGCTTCAGTACAGGCCTGACAGCATTGCCAGGGAATAGAAGAATGAATAATAAAAGATGTCTACTGTCTGGGTTGGGTTGTACTGTAGAGTCAAATCATTGATTGTAAATGACTGGAATCAACATATCTTGGTTCCCTAATATTTCTATCGTCTACATACATCTATCAACAATGACATTAATGACAATGCTAATGAGTGCAGAACAGATCTCTATCCTCCAACACCTCGGCTCGCTGGCCACTAATAGAAAATCCTTTGCCAGAAACCTATGCGTCACTTTTTATTACCAGCTGAAATTTAATAAACTTGTCAAGACCGTTATTCAGTCCTGCTGCATTCACCTGAGGAGTATTTCTCACATTATTTAGTGTTGATATAAACAGGTCATTTTGACTGCCATATTGAAATGCAGTTGTCGTCCACTCACTGAGCAAAGTTCAGTAGGACTTTTATTTTGAAGAATTAGTCCGGAAGTGTCTTTGGCCCGGGCTCGAGGAGTGGAGGCTGTTGGTTGGAGGAGAGTTACACGGGGCGGAAGATTTGAATTTGTTTGTTGTATACGCTGGTTTTGACTTTGGTTTGACTTATTTATGATTAACGACATAGACTTTGGATTTGCGGACATCGGGACTTGGTAACTATAGGACTGAGTATTGCGGGGAACACTTTGTGGTGATATCTCCGACGGCCTGTATAGGTCCGGAACGATATTATCACATTTGTTCGTTGCAAACTCTGACTTGTTTGAAAGAGCCTAAACCAGAGGCCAGCCCATGCCGGTGTGCAAGACCCTAGGGGGTCCACAGAGGTACTGCAGGGTGGGTCGCAAAATGTTCTTCTTATTATTTTTTTTAATTATTATTATTATTATTTTATATTAATTTTTGGTTGACAACATCACTCATTTTCGTTTCCAAATTTGTTTATAATAAAAATGTCAATTTGAATAGCTGGTTTGCATGATTATCATGACAGACATTGTTGATATTGGCATTGGTATCAGTTAACAAGGTATGTTTATAAATGGCAGTGGCATGGCCACCCTACTCACTGTATGTTGCACATGTTTAAAATAAAAACATGAATATATGAACCTGTGTATTATTGGAATAGCTTTGTATTGAATGCACAATAACAAGGTACATTTATACATGGCACTAGGCCCAGTTTAATATAAAACTCAATTTTATACAATATATATAGTAGGGGGTCCCTGCTCCATCTCCATCAGTTTGGGGGTCCTTGGCCTGAAAAACGTTGAAGACCCCTGGTCTAAACTACAGAGCTGTTGGTCTACAATACCTAATAAGCAACTGTTAAGGGAGCACTGGGAATTTCAGGGAAGAAAAGGAATAAGGAAGGGGAGTTTGGTAAATAACTTGGGTGAGAAGGCACAGGGACTGGGGGTGAAGGATTTGCAGATGGGCCCGGCAGTGTGCTGGCCACCTGTTCCACCATGGCTTTTTCCAGAACCTGATGTAGACCTGTCAGTGTTAGACCGAGTCAAGGAAAAGCATGCAGGTGATCCAGTGACATTAATTAGTAAGATATGTAAGGAAAAATCGTCAGACTACACACAGATTTACACTGATGGCTCCAAAAAATATGAACAGTGGTAAAGCTGCAATAGGAATAAGCATTCCACAATTACAGTTACAACATGGAAAACGGATATCAGATTATATGTCAGTCTTCACTACAGAGCTGGTAGCAATTCTGTGGGCACTTGGGTGGGTGGAGGAAGTCAGACCAGGGAAAGTCATCATATGCTCAGATTCTGCGGCAGCACTAATGGCACTGAAGGGAGGGAAAAGGCCACATCTAGTTGTTGAAATTTTGACGATGTTAAATCAAGTCTCTAAATTGGGGAACACTGTGGTGCTTTTATGGGTCCCAGCTCATGTAGGAGTACAGGATGAGGAGGCTGATGAGGCAGCAAAAAGAGCCGTCAACAGAAGGACAGTAGATCTGGAAGTGCTGTGTGGAAGGGCAGTGTAAGAATTTATTACAGCAAGGAATAGCTAAACTATGGTAAAAGGAATGGAGGGAGGGAAATAAAGGCAGGTTTTACTTCTCAATACAGCCAACACTGAGGAGCACATTAATTACAAGAATGGGCAGAAGGGATAGCACAGCAATAACCAGGTTGAGGCTGGGTCACTGTTGACTAAATCATGGGCTGGCACTGGTTGGTAAGCACCCAGATGGAAAGTGCATCTGTGGAGAGGCAGAGACTGTGTCATGTTATGATGGACTGTACCAGATATCATGATACCAGATATCATGCAGAAAGAAGCCTCGTGCAGGCAGAACTGACCAAAACTGGCGTCACAGACCACTCGTTAAAATCAATACTCAGCACAGAGAACAGCGAAACAACAAAGGCTGTAATCGACTAACTTTTGTCGCACAGGACTTTACGTGAGGATTTAATCCAACCAATGGAGATCTACAAATGACCTGTGGAGGGCAGCAATACGCCTTGTATTCATTTACCAAAAAAACGGCTCGACAGCTCTTAATTTTCACAACAAACACCACCTGTTTGAATCCATACTTTCTGTAATTTATCACAAGCTTTTAGGCTATTAGTCTCATGTTGTACAATGAAGGGTTAATCTGTAAAGCATCTCGGATACACCCGTTTCCTCCTTCATCCGACCTCAAACATGCTCCACCCCCCAACCCAGCCCCTAAAGGTAAACTCCTTAAAGGTAGACCAAGAGGCTTTCCAGCGAGGTGTGCTGTGCTAGTTAGTGAGGCTAACTGTTAAGCTAAATCAATTTGTTTTTCTGTGGGATTTTCTAATCCCAAACAGTACTATTGTATCCAATGCTTGCTGAAACTATGTGATAGTTTGTGTTATCATGCTTTCGACTTTGGCTGTCTTCGGTAAGTATAGTACAGTAACGGAAGTCCTGTAACGCTAACGTTAGCTAGCTATTAAGCTATTAAGCCGACGTGACACGAGGTGTTGTGCAGACTCGGATATAAGTTAACGTTAGATTGATAGATGTTTATTATCAGTCCTTTCGGAGATTAATCATGTGCCATACAACAAACAAACATCACATAAATAAAGCCCTGTAACGCTAACGTTAGCTATTAAACTTAGTTATATCCGAGTCTGCACAACATGTCGCGTAACTTTGGCTCAATAGCAGACTCGGATATAAGTTAACATTAGATTGATGTTTATTATCAGTCAGTTCGTAAATGAATCATGTGTCATACAACAAACAAACAATGTAATACTGTAAAGCACAAATGATTTACGAGCCCGATTGTCGGAGATTGTGTCGCCCTATACCGTAACAATAATAATAATAATAATAATAATAACTTTGATTTGTATAGCGCCTTTCAAGAAACCCAAGGACGCTTAACATAGACATAAATAGACATAACAAACATAACGTAGCAGTAGCTAGAGGCCATAGGCCTTGTTGAAGAGGTTTTAAGGAGTCCTGTGAAGCTGTCCAGAGATGGGGAGTTGCGGAGATCTATGGGGAGAGTAACAGCAAGTATGTAGGTGCTACAAACTAACGTTACTGTTTCTTTAACAGGGTGTGTTGCTGCACTCATGGCACTAGCGATGTGCTGTCTTCCTGACGAATATGAAACAAGGGACGGGAGATGCTGTGTGATGTGTCATGAAGGTAAATTTCAACTCTAGCCTCGTTAGGAGTGATCTGCAGTGATAGTGTCTACAGTTCAGGAAGAGATGGAGTTGTCACGGGTTGTCACCTAGATATGTTTAAGTTAATGTGAGATAGCCCTGTTTTTATGTATGCATTTTATTTCTGTAATTTTTGTACCAACCTGAGGCAGAACATTTTGATAAATAAAACATGTATATATGCCTTGTTAGTTTGTACTTGTCATGTTCTCCATATAAAAAAACTCAGTGGAAGTAACGTTACCCATATTAACCATCAGTAACCTTATACCTATCTCATGCTCAACAGGAATTCACACTAATGTGAAGCAAAGACGTTAAAACACAAACCATGGAACCAGGCTGAACACACATTTATGCTAAATCTGGGCTAGAGAGGCGTAGTCCCCTTCCAGTGGACCCCATGGGACCTTATTTTGGAAAAAATATGTACAGTGGTCAACAGTGAGAGACAATTATTTATTTTTTCCTTTTTGAATTGCACCATGAATCACACATATGATATTTGTCAATTTAAAAGATAATTTTGCAAGTCAAGAAAGTCTCAGTTTGTCGTAGTATTGTTTAGTTTTGTGTGAAACCGTTCAGTGAACTACATCTCTCGTCTTGCACAATATTAGTCACCAACACTAGCTACCTAGATAACTTAGATATGTTCCATGCACAAATGAAACGTTAGCCTACCTGATGTGTTTTATCCAGAGACTCCTGGTCTTTTTATCAGCCGGGAAGAAAAAGAAGGATCAGACCCGTTGCTGGTGTGAGTTCATCCCAGTAAGAAACACGGGTATCGTAGCTTCAGCCAGAGAGACGTCACTACGAGACTTTTGGGTCTGTCGTCTTTCTAATTACATATTTTCACAGTCTGATACTTCAACAGTTTTACAACAAGGTGTGATTTTATTGACTTGCAAAATTATGTTTTAAATTGACAAAAAGTACATGTGTGATTCATGGTGCATTTCAAACGGGATCAAAAAATAATTTGTCTCTCGCTGTTGACTACTGTACATATTTTTTCCAAAATAAGGTCCCATGGTGGTCCACTGGAAGGGGCGTGACGTTACCTCTCTATTGGTAGCATTTCTAATGTCTCTCCACGGCTCTCAACATGGCAACAGCAAGACGCAGCTTCCAGCTAACAGTGCTAACAACGCTAAACAGTGCAAACAATGGCGAAAGTGCTGACAGTGACAGAGTTGTACGAACCTAGGTTGACTCCCCGCCGGTCCTAAGCATCAGGGAATTATTTATTTTTGAAATGTTTTTTAAACAAGAATGTGTAATATGTGGTATATTTTCAGGTCTGATGCCGGACTGAGAGGCCCCTAATTGTAAACATATGTGAAAGAAGTAGGGCAAAGGCCAGGGGCTGAAAGATAACATGTAGGGAATACCTAAGGCATGAGTTCATATCTTAGCTCAGGGATTGGACGATCTGAACCCAATATATGGGGGTGCGAGGGACCCGAAGTGCAGGACTTTCATATTCGACTGGAGGCCTCCGGACTGCTCGAGACGTCCGTATGACATGTGTGACTTGTTTGTAATAAACTCTATTTACCAGCAAGAACAGTGTCCTCGGAGCTTCCTTCATCATCACTTCAACAGCACGGTCGCAGAAAAGATACGACATAATTTGGCGTCACGAACAGGATCGGAGGTGACCATCAGCACAACTTCACAGAACGGTGAGATCACTCATTGAATGCTGGTCATTAATTGGGGCTGTTATGTGGAGTTGTTTGGACACACCGTAAATTAAGAACCTTCTGGTTATAGACATGTACTGTTGATTTGATGTTTAAAGTGAGGCTCCGTGCTAAATTTAATGAAAAAAGGGGGAATGAATAGAGAAAAGATATAAAGGGAAGAAAAGAAGTATGAGAAATACAAGGAATAGTTTAGAATAGCTTTATGGTAACGATAAGGTGAGCTAAAAAAGTATCGTGCAAGATTAATGAAGAGGGGCCCTCAACTTCTTAACGGTAAGACGCATGCATATTAGCCACTGCGTAACGATGGCTCTGACATAGTCCGGAATTAACTTAGAAAGACAAAATTGGGAAACCTGGATCCAGGTAATTTGAATAAATAAATGTAAAGAGTGTTAAGAGAGATAAGGAAATAAAGGAAATAAAGGAAATAAAGGAAATGATCATATGACAAGCCGCAAATCGGATAGGATAGGGCCCTCAGGTGTAGGAGCATTGTAGTATGGGCCAAATTAAAACCTGAAACAACATCTGATGGTCAGTTAATAACTGGAGAGTGTAGAATCACAATTCGATTGACAGTTACCACTCTGACGCTGTTGACGAACGGTGTTCAAGAAGCAGCTTCTCGTCGAAGATTTTACATCTCATGGGTAGCAGAAATTTTACGAGAAAAAGTAAGGAAATAGCGGCAGAAAGCATGCATAGGAATATATCTAAAAGTTCAAGTGAAGAAAATGTGGGTGCGTGTTTACTTTGGGATGGAAGGGTGCAGTTGAGAAAAATGTGTGTGCGTAAAAGGGAAAAATGTGTGTGCGTTGGAGTTTTGGAGTGAAGAAAAGGTGGGGGTGTGTTTACTTTGAGGGGAGCAGAAGGGAAAAATGTGGGTGCGTAAAGGTGTGTGACATTTGGCTGCTGATGGAGTCCAGATGTGGGCCATAAAATGGTTAGAAGACTAAATGAATTGAATGATATATTGTGTAAACCAATGAGCTTCTTGCCTTTTTCTAAGAAGACTGTTGAATTGAATAATGTAGTGTGTAAAACCATGAGCTTCTTATAAAAGACTAAAACATGAGCTCTTCTTAAAAGGGACGTTATATAATAATTAAAGCTGCTAAAGCACAAAATGAACTTCTCTAAGAAGGGTAGTGATTGAAACCCCCCTCTCTCTCTCTCTCTCTCTCTCTCTCTCTTCCCAAAATTCCTTTCGATGACCCTTTCTTGGGAGATATAGAAAATTCCTTTGCCATTTGAACTGTTTGGTCCAGTGGGGTTCTTTAATGTTTAGATAAGGGGTTTAAGTTAGGAATATAATGTATGATGCTGTTAAAGGGACCTATGGGTTCACAAGAGACTAAATCATTGCCTGTTCCTTGTCTGTTATGTCATTTATGGTGAGTGAGAATTGAGACGGGAGGCAAGGCAGAGGGCCAGCACATCACGGAGGGTGGATTGCTGACGTCGACTTGGAAGGCTTTCCAGGTCAATCTACTAAAAAGGCCGGTACAACTTATACACAAACTCTTTAACAAAAACAAAACCTGCATTTCCACATGTGTATGTGTTCTCAGTCATAAGCAATATTGATGGTACACATATAGACCTGCTTTCATTTATTAAGCCTAAGAGGAAACTGACCTGCTCAGTTAGGAGAAATAAATAAATGAATTAATAAAAAACTTGGCAACGGATTGATCAGTTAATGCATTTGATTAATTAATGGCATATGATTGTTGAGTCTAACCTCTGCTGACAATTACAGAAGTTCATGTATGTTATGGTGCGTAGTCTGTCTGATCTGTGATGTGGTGGACATTCAAGGTGGTGACTGTTTGAAGATTTGAGCTGAATATTGATTGATTAGATAACTGGTTGTTTATTGATTGATTGATTAGATGACTGGTTAATTTGTTGGTTAACTGATTAGTTGGATAAATGGATAAATTGTTGATTGACTGATTGGTTGGTTGATTAATTGGTTAATTGGTTGAATTGATAATTGGTTAATTGGTTGATTGGTTAATTGGTTAATTGGTTAATTGGTTAATTGGATAATGGGTTAATTGATTAATTGGTTAATTGGTTAATTGATTAATTGGGTAATTGGATTTCAAAAAAAAAAAAAAAAAAAAAAGGGGGGAAGTAATATAAATAAGCCTTGAATAGTTTTAATTTCAGCAATTACTTCTTAAAGTACAATAACGGAACATAAGGAAGCCGTTATAATGGGGAAGAAGAACACTAAAAATCCGAAAGTAATCACTCCTGTTGAGATAGTACAGAAGAATAATCCTTTAATTAGGGGTATCGCAAACATTGCAAAAATATCGGAAAAATGGCACAAACGCTGGCCTGAAATTGACCAACCATGGCCAATGGAGGGGACGCTTAACCCAGATGTAATTACAATAATGCGGGTACTTGTATCGACATACAAAGCTGAGCAAAAGAAGGGAAAAAAGGGGATAAAACGCAAAGAGAAGAGGCAAGTGGAGCTTGGCATTCTCCAGTTATTTGAAGATGAGGGACAGAAACTGATCAAAGCTGCAAACGATAAGAGGGATAAAGTTGAAGAAGAAATAAAACAAAACACAGAACAAACAGAAAAACTAAGGAAAGACACCAATTCATCGTTCTCACACATGAACCCAGTGAAGGGACCACCACCCTATGAGGAAAAGACGAAGGCTAAGAAAATCTATCCTCAGATCCCGGTGATCAGTCAGGAAGGTGACTACCGTATCAGAAACAAGGAGGACAGAATAATAGAAACAGGACGAGCGGAGACAACTATAACGATGTATCCAAGATCCAAAAGTAAGAATAAAACAAAGTTTGGGTCTAGGAAGCAAAAGTGGGACCATGGAAACGAGAGTGACCAAAGCGATCAGGAAGGGTGCAGAGGAGGATATGACCCTGAAGTCAGGCGGATGTTGGCAAGAGCGGAAATAAGAGGAAATGATAACTCTGATGACAGTGAGGAGGAAGAGGGCCATGAAGAGGGCCGTGAAGAGGATGCCCGGGAGACTATAAGAAAGATCGAAATAAGCATAGACCGATGCCGCCGTGACCACCAACAAACTGATAATCCAGAAGAACTAAGAGACCTAGAGAACCACATAGACGAATTGTGGAGGAGGAAGGAAGAGATAGAGAAGGAAAACTTCGAACAATATACCCTGACATCCAGAGGTCGCTCTAGAAAACAGGTGAATCCCAAAAAGATCTGTCCAGTCATTATCCGAGGACGGAATTTGGAGTACAAGCCTTGGCAGAATACAGATATGTCAAACATACGTGAAAAGTTACCTACTCTTGAAGATGGAGCACATCCTTGGATTTCGAAGTTGGAAGAAATCACAGTGGGAGAGCAACTGGCCATGGGAGATATAAAGAGACTCTTGGCCTGCCTCGTTGGAATTCACGCTATGGAAGAGATTCTACAGAAAGCTGGACTTAATCGATATGTGGGAACTGCTGTGAATGATTCAGAGCTGTTTGCTGCAAGTAGAGGCCAAGTGTGCAGGGCGCTGAAAGACACATTTCCGACAAACGTACATCCTGACAATATTTTTATTGATCCACTGGGACAAGAGGAAAACCCGAGGGCCTATGTGTCGAGAGTTCATCAAGTGTGGAGAAGTATCACAGGAAATGACCCGGATTTGAATCAAATGGAGCAGTCGATTTTGCGAACCAGAATACAGAAGGGGTTGCCCCTGCCAGTGAGAAGCAAATTGGCAGAGGTGGTTGGTCTTGGAAGCATGGCAAAGAGGGTTTATACGGATCATATAGCCCACCAGGTGGAGCTGTATAGGAAAAAGGAACATGATCAAAAAGACCAGGACCAAGAGACCCTCAGGAAACTTAATCAAATACAACTGACGGATAGTAAGAGGATGGAGAAGAAGCAGGCTCTGATTATGCAGAATCAGGCTCCACTAAATCAAATAGTACCACTACCACAGCCGAACCAGGTTCAGCTCCAATCGTTCCAGCCACCGCCGGTGGTTCCAGTTGTCTCCTACCTACAGCCAGCTTTTGATCAAGCGCAGCCCTGGAGAGGAAGAGATCAAAGAAATTAACAGTTGTGGCTAGACCGAGGTGCCACCCGAGATGCTACTGGACTTTGGAGAAATCATGAGGGGCTGGTACTATCACCTCCAGACCTGTTGGGTCTGATGATTCAGGAGGCGCATGGCTTAGCTCACGTTGCAAGGGGGGAAGTGAAGAGAAAGATCACGAAAGAGTATGGTTTTTGGGCACCATGTTTGCTTGAACAGATTGATTATGTCATAGGCAGGTGTACTATCTGTCTGAAAAACAATGTTCGGAGGGGAGTGCCGGTTCCTCCTGGCCACATCCCAACTCCAAGAGGTCCGATGCGGGAACTAGTTATAGACTATGTTGACATGATAAAACCGATTGAAGGGAAAAGGTACATGCTAGTCGTGGTGGACAGATTTTCACGATGGCCTGAGGCCTGTCCAACAAAACGAAAGGATGCTCAATCGGTTGCCAAGTTCTTATGCAGAGAGGTCATAAGCAGGTGGGGACTTCCAGATCGAATATCCTCAGACAATGGGAAAGAGTTTGTGGATAAGACGGTGAAATTGATTTGGCAAAAATTAGGAATCAAACAGCGTCTTGGGGCAATCTATAGCCCACGTAGTCAAGGAATCGTTGAGAGAATGAACGGGGTTCTGAAGAATCGTATTGTCAAAATATGCCAGCACACGGGGTTAACCTGGATAGCAGCACTTCCATTGGCGTTAATGGCAAACTAAGGAGGAGGTGCAGGAGAAGCTCGATGAGCAAAAAAGGATCACAGTGCTACCTGGAGACCAGGTTTTCGTGAAGGTGTTTAGACGGAAGTGGTATAACGAACGCCGTGGGGGACCGTTTGAAGTGGTTCGCGGTACCGGAACCGCGGTCCAGGTCAAGGGGTTTCCCACATGGTATTATTTATCACATTGTGTCAAAGCACCAAGTGAAGGGGCGCCACATTCACTGATCCAGAATGTTGAAGGCTCAAGAGAGCCCGAAGACAATGTGGAAGAATACACATCAGAGAGGGAGATGCATGAAAATCCCCAGAGTCAGAACTCAGAAGGAGAGATCACCCAGGTGGTGGACAATGTTGATGTGTCTGTACACATTCCTGATGATGCCAGAAATGACTCGGCAGTTGATGGACAGGAAAGCAGATTTAGAGACATTGTCTTTCAACATGTCCCAGACCCAGCAGGGCCTATTTCAGTTGCCTGCAAAGCGCCAGAGATATCAAAGGGCGGTGACTCCGATGCAGGACAACCCAGGGATCCAGTCAGACCAAGGAGCCCGAGACCAGTTAGGAGAAGAGTCAAACCAGACCGTTATTAGAACCAGGGTTGAAGTAACCTTGGGAGAGTCAGTTAGGCTTCCATGTCAGTGTACAGAAGAAAATAGTGGTAAAGGGAAACTCAGAGTTCAGTGGGAAGATAGCCATGGTAAGATCCTAGATCTGTCAGAGACAGTACCAGTAGGGAAATATACATTAGTTAATGACAAAAGGAGAGTGAAGGTTGAGGGAGACTGTAGTCTCTATGTATATAAGCCTCAACAGGAAGATCAAGGCGATTACAGGTGTTCTTTTTACGATCGGCATAGTGATACTAGGGGGGAATAAGAGTATAGATTCACAAGAGGTTGGGGAAACAAGAGAATTGACAACGATGACATCAACTCTCCAGACGAAAGCTGGACAGATGGAAGAGAAATCTACTCCTTCAATGGCAAAAGCTATTGAAAGTATAAATGCATCACATGTAACTACGAAGGCGCCTCAGGTGATATCTATAACGTCACCTCCTTGGAGTACTGTGATTAGAGCTAAGTTAGGAGGAACAGTTTACCTTCCTTGTCAATGTGGAAGAGGGAATAATGGAGGGAACTTGTTTCCCAAATGGGAAAATAGTCGTGGTGAAGATTTGTTGTTGACAAGACCTGACGATGACGTTGTGCCTCGTGGTCAGAGGAAGTATATTTTGTATAATGAGGTTAGGTGGATAAAAATTAAAGATGATTGTTCCCTTGTCCTGCGCAACGTTACTCGGGAAGACGAAGGGGAATATATGTGTACATATCGGGAGCCAGAGTTTAAATTTGTTCCATCTAGCCACTCTTGGATTGGAAGTTACATAAGTCGTAAGGTGAGACTTATGATAACAAACCTAAGACCTGTTGAAGTAACCACTGCAAAGGTAAATAACACACGTATAGAGGCTGCTACTTTAAATTTGAAATCAATAAATAATGATAATGCTTCCAATCAGAGTACTGCCTTGGCGGTAATATTAACGCCTAGGAAATTGGAGAATGTGACACAGACACTTGACAAAGTATCGCAATTTCATAATCTGGAGTCTTACCATTGGAGAATAAGTATAGGAGAAAAGTGGGGAATAGGTTTATTTCCGTGGTATGGGGTAGCGTTCTTGGCAGATCACATCGACAACATTACATACACCTTACAGGGCTTTGCAAACGAAACTATAAGAGGTTTCGAAATGTTGTCAAACACCCAAAGGAGCCATAGATTAACATTGTTAAAACACGACATGGCTCTTGATTATATTTTGGCCAAACAAGGGGGCTTATGTGTTGCTTTAAATTTATCAGGAGATGCTTGCTATACGTTGATTCCTGATAGTTCTGACAATATGACTAGTGTCATAGAGGCATTGAAGCACATAAGAGATGCGTTTGGCCCATCAGAAGACGCGGGATGGTCTGCAAACGCTTGGTTGCAGGATAAATTGGGGCCACTAGGAGCAGTGTTAGTTCAGGTTTTGGTAGCGCTCGTTATGTCGTTGTGTGTGATGTTTTGTTTTTGCACGCTGTTGTTGACCTTTGCAAAGGCCATGATAATTAAATGGGTTGGAGTTGTGCTGCCCGGCGATCAAACGCTGATGCCATTGTTACACGAAGCTGACACGGACGTGGATGAGGATGACGCCATAAAGATCGAATTGGTGGAGGAATATCCATTTTAAAACATAATCATATTATTTACCTCTGTTTTTGCTTGTGTAGTTTGTAGTGTTGTTGTTGTGTTGCTCTTTCGAGACTTTGTTTAGTCTCGAAGGGGGGATATGGCAACAAATGAACAATATGATTAATGGACAATATTTACATTTTTACTTATCTTATTCTGTGTTTGATGTTTTAATTGGTATCTGTTCTGTATGCAAAAGATACTGGTTTTCTTTTCTTTCATTCTAGAACATATTGGGGAAGAACACTGTGAGGGTGGTGGATTGTCAGGGACTCCGAGGGGCTGAATGGATTCAGACATTTCAAACATGAAAATACGAATGGCCTGAGGAACTCTGAACGTGGACTGTCGATACAACATCCAGAGTCAAGACGTCATCGATACTACACCGGCGTCAAGGCGGCTGAGAAACTACAGCGTTATACAGTCTTATGTCTTCTCTGAGATGTTACCTTAGTGTTATTGAAAAGGAATTTTCTTTTTTGTGTATTACATGCTTGAGAAATGATGGTTTCTAAATATAATGGGACCTCAGATGTTTTCTTTTTCTTTTTCTCGATGTTTAGGGACAGTGGGGTAGGCAGGAAAAGGTTCATAGAAGGGTGCGATGGGTCGACCAGCCTGACTTTGGACATTTGTTTTGTTTTAATTTGCTGAGAGTTCCATATGCATTTGCTTAAATCAGTTCCATATACAAATTGCTAAAATTCTGTATTTCAGTATTATGGAGTATTACGTATGGTCGCCTTGGCAGAGGGACCGTGAGAGAATTTTCCTGTATACATTGTTTAATACATTGTTCAAGAAAGATTAGCTGCCTGACAGGTTTTTCACTCTCACTTTTATACTCCATAAAGTTGTTTCAATGGTAATAAGGACAGGTTGTTAAATTTGTCATGTTAATACACCTGTATGTTTCTTCTCTTATTTTTTCGAGACTTTGTTAAGTCTCGAAGGGGGGAATATGTGGTATATTTTCAGGTCTGATGCCGGACTGAGAGGCCCCTAATTGTAAACATATGTGAAAGAAGTAGGGCAAAGGCCAGGGGCTGAAAGATAACATGTAGGGAATACCTAAGGCATGAGTTCATATCTTAGCTCAGGGATTGGACGATCTGAACCCAATATATGGGGGTGCGAGGGACCCGAAGTGCAGGACTTTCATATTCGACTGGAGGCCTCCGGACTGCTCGAGACGTCCGTATGACATGTGTGACTTGTTTGTAATAAACTCTATTTACCAGCAAGAACAGTGTCCTCGGAGCTTCCTTCATCATCACTTCAACAGCACGGTCGCAGAAAAGATACGACATATACAAATAAAGAACTTGTTTAAGGAATAATTCGGTGCGTGGGTTGTGTGATTAATGTTAGCGAGTGTCGGTATGCGGTCGAGAGCGACAGACAGAGAGAGCGACAGACAAAGAGCGAGGGAGCGTGTGACGGACTGACGGCGAGTACGGCAGTAATGTTATAGTTGTGAGCGTAGCAGTGCATTTTCATACACTGGCCCAATAAAGACCTGAAACACGATTGTTACTGACTCTATCAGATACAGTTTGTTATCTTCTGCTTTTGTAATTGTTACTTCCCATCATGTCTTGGTGATCATGCGACACTGACGGTGTGTTTTTGTCTTGAACAGGTTCATTTGTTCGAAGGGACTGCACACAGCAGTCAGGCACACAGCAGTCAGGCACACGGTGCATCCGCTGTGTGAATGGGACTTATATGAACCAACCCAATGGCCTGACTAACTGTATCCCCTGCACCTCCTGTGACCAAGGTATGTCCACAATGAACTGACTAACATTTCCTCCAAATTCAGTTTGATTCTGACAAATGCGGTAACGTGGAAAAGGTTTGATCGAATTAGGATACTGGGCAAAATTTAAACATATAAAACAAATTGCAATAAATAAAAATATATTGCAGCCCTGCTAATGAATGCAGTTTGATACAAAATAAATAATGTGATAATGTACTGCTATGTTGGCAGCGTGTTTGCTGAAAGGTGAGCCCTAATAATTCAGGAAATGTCCTTACAGGTTGTGTTGTAACAGGTATATGCTTTATATGGAGCCTTGAGTGCACCACAGGGATATAATAGATTTTCACATTGTTTAATTGTAAATAATATACTATATTAATTAATTAATTAAAACTGAATTTAAATAGCATGTTCTGAAGCTTCAAGTAAAAAATAAAACAATGTATCATTATATTTCTCAATGATCAATAATTGAATTTCATAATGTAATTGCAATTGCAGTTTATATTTTTTGATTGATTTCATTTGAAAGTTTCACTCTTTAATTTTAAGATGTGTAAGTGAGCGAACAACCTAAAAACCCACAGAGCAGCTACAGGAGCTCTGATTGGCCAGCTCCTATGTGTTGGTCAGGAATTTGGCCAATCAGAGCTCCTGCTGCAGCTCTGTGAGTTGGATTTCATTCAATTTGTCCTTGGTTGCAGTTGACTAAGTAGCACATAATCACAGTAGTTCTCCTACATGCTCGGCACAGGGAAGAAGATTCAGTAGGTTGCAATCTGCAACCTCACCGCTAGATGTCGCCAAATCCTACACACCGCCCCTTTCAGCTTGCATAAAATGTATAAATGTATGTTTAACAACAATATAATGACTATTTTTTTCTGTTTGCTTTTAGGTCATGGTGTCTTTGTCCAACAGGAGTGCACAGCCACAAAGGACACAATTTGTGATGTTTTAAGTGGCTATTTCTGCAAAGATTTGATGGATGGTGGAGGATGTAGTTTAGCAAAAAAACATACTCTATGTGCACCTGGTCACAGGATAAAAGAACCTGGTAAGAAAAATTCAAGTCAGACTAGTCTGACAGTGAGTATGTTAACATGCACACTACTATCCTGGTTTGGCACATAGTGTAGCCTGGTTATTCAGCTCCATGTATACATGGTACTAATAACAGTATCCAAGTTTCTGAGCCTCGGCGACAGTTCAGAACTTCAGACACGTCTTTGACTCCTCCAAATCCAACAGATTTGTCATTTCTGTGCCAGTTTGGTTGGCCTGGACTGCTGCATTTACCACACTGCTGTATTTAGCCTTCCCATCTGATCATCAGAAATGGAAGACAAGAGTGACAGTACAGTTTGTATGTGTACCTGTGTCTGACTGGTGTCAGATTTTGACTTTTACTTCAGCTCTCAGACATCATTACATCAAGTATCATCATATTTTTTACTCTATAACTTGAAAGTGTCTCCTCTATAGTGCCTGCTCTATAACATATTCAGGTTTCTGAAACCAGGATATGATGACCTGGGCCCGTGTTTATCAGGCGTCTCAGTAACCCTCCTGAAAGTTGACCTAGGACTAAAAGTATTCATATCTCAGGACTGATTTCCTGCACTGACATGTTTGGTACACTCATATCATAACTGGGATACTAGTGTGCATGTTAAACTACTCAATGAAGACACTGAGTTGAGTCTGATAAATGATGGATCTTCACCAGATGTTGGGTTCCCGTGTTATAATCTCACTTTTGTCTGTTTCTCTAAGGAACCAGCAGAACTGATACAGTGTGTGAACTTTGTCAGCCAGGCCATTTTTCACAGGATGGCCTGAATTGCACGGCTTGGACTAGGTAAGACATTGTTTGTACAGTAATTACTCAAAAAAGTAGGTTTTTCCTGACCTGTAGCACAAAATGTTGATTGTTGATCATTTCCATCCACAGGAGATTCAAACATTGCCAATCCCTCAGTCTTATTTCATCTGATCTTTCAATAGACTTTTTTTTAATGTGTTACTTTTAATATTGATTTGTTTTTAATTAGTGTGACATTACCCACTTCATACTTTTAACATTATGATGACACTTCAAATGAGTTTTCATTTGAAACACACAAAGTATTAAAGATGTCTTTCATTTCTCTTTTCCGACAGTTGCTCAGAAACCGGAGTAAAGGACAAAGAAGGAAGCAGCAGCAGTGATGTTGTCTGTGGAGCTGCTTCAAGAACGCATTTCTTTTGTATACCGCCTATTATCGTCGTGCTATTATTATCATTAGCACTTGTGATCGCAGGTTAGTGCTTGTTCTGAATCTCTAATTTGACCTAATATATAACATCATTTCCACACTTTTTTTTCTCCTCAGTGCCTTCAGTGGCTGGTCACTAATGGTTTTAAGTAATATGTTTCTTGCTTTTGGATTTCAGGCAAACTGTCTTTGAGAAAAACGGATACATCGGGTCAATTTATTTGTCCTAAATACATATTTTTTAAGTTCTCCGTATGCAAATGTGTCTCAAATTTTTCACACAACAGGGTGCACTGCATGAAATTCTACAAAAAAATGTTCTAATGTCTTATTTAATTTGTCTTCTTTTTCCCCACCTACATATCAATCAAAGAATTGTATTTGTCACGTGAAATTAGTTAAGGTACAACTCCAGTGAAATGCAATCCCGTTAGCTTACCTTCAATTTGTGCATTATTTACCATAAAGCAAATGACTCCTTCTTTTCTTCCTGCCAGAGACCTCTGCTCAGTCACATCGGCCCACAGAAAAAGACTCACCAGGCTGAATGACGCCGTCCGGCACTGCAGGATCCAGCTGTTTGGACCAGAGACCACATGAACTCAGTCACATGATGCTGGAGTCCTTATTTCAGTCCTGTGGATTTGTATTTTACACAGAGTTTTGAGAAAAACTTTTCACCAGCCTGAATGAAAATCCAGAAACGACCAGAGGCATTATGTCTACATGTTTACGTACATTCGTGGACGCAATATCTCAGGAACGCCAGGAGGGAATTTCTTCAAATTCGGTGTAAACATCCACTTAGACTCAAGGATAAACTGATTGGATTTTGGTGGTCAATGTCTAACAGGATAAAATGATGAAGTCAGGACATTTTGACAGACGTGGATGTAAACTGTATCTTGACTGGTTGGTGGAGTCATACAAGCGCGAGGCGGTAATTGCAGTTGTTTTTACAATCAATTATCACGCCCATTACATACACTTTCAACATCATTTATCATAGTTTTTTAATGAATCACTGGTTTGTCAATTAAATTAAATAGTATGAACCAGTGGCGGCCGGCCAATAGAGGGCCACGGGGCCTGGCCCCACCCACCTTGAGCCACCAAAAAAAAAAAAAAAAAAATTATAAAATGATTAATTATAAAAATTCTAAAAATTGTCAATATGTGTGTTTTTGACCTATGGAATATACCCGTAATATTTGTAAAATAGGATAACTGCGCCAAATATCTGCTTTTCTCCTTGAACTCTCTGCTAGTGCACCTCTCAGCTGCTCTGCTGCACGTGCACTTTCTGGGGCCAAATGGATTTGGCCCAAGGAAGGCGGGTCTAATAAGCAGTACAGCCAATCACTGAT
This sequence comes from Sebastes fasciatus, assembly GCF_043250625.1. Classification (NCBI taxonomy): domain Eukaryota; kingdom Metazoa; phylum Chordata; class Actinopteri; order Perciformes; family Sebastidae; genus Sebastes; species Sebastes fasciatus. The sequence continues at coordinate 9,006,795 of NC_133802.1, forward strand.
TAAAGATATATGATTACAAGCATGAATGACATACAATTCATCCAATCAGCGCCGTAAAAAAGACTTCCGGGAGGGCCAAACTGATTTGGCCCATGGTGTGCGCGCGCACGTTCACGTGTGTCTCTCTCTGTTCTCGTCAGGACTCATGTCAGTTCTCGCGTGATCTTGTCTTCTCGTCTCTCGCTTCTCCACTTCTCTTCTCTCACAGCCCATTTCCTTTATAAATGATCTGTCGTATGTTATATTAACATACTGAATTGTATGAATAAGATGTCCTTATGTCAGTGTTGGAATAAATGATAAAAATGTAACTGCAAAGTAGTAATGCGTTTTTGATACCTTTTTTTTGCATTGAATCGTACTAGGATGTTTGTTGAAATTGATTGGCCCTACCCAAAAAAAAATCCACCAGCCGCCACTGGTATGAACTTTGTTTTACTTAAATACAATGGTAACTTGTTGATATCAAACCATTTCTTTAAGGCTTTTAATTCCCTTTCCGCTGTATTTAGGAGCTGTTCCAAACTTTTGCCGGAGCCGAACACAGCACCAGCTAAGCATAACAATTGTGAATTTTGTGATAAAAGCAACAAATTTGTCACCATTATAAGTTTATATTGTGTGAAAAGATATAGATATCGGGGTGCTGCAAATTACGCCCCAGAGGAATCACCTTTTTCAATCACTAAGGAAGGCAAAACATCAGGACTTTTCATTGTCAGGTCTCTTGGGGAATACAACAGCTAACATATACTGTGAAGTTTTTAAGAGAAACTGATTTAGTTCAAATCTAGAGTTTTCCTCATTAGTTTTTTTTTTTTTTCATTTTGTTTCTGCACAATCTCCTTTTCCACACTCCAGTCCAGTTGGTGGCGGTGACGCACCTCTAAGCTGGTTTGGCAACCGCCAATAAACACCGAAGAAGAAAAAGAAGGAAAACATTACGCCACACCCTTTATAACATGGCTGCTGACGGTTGGGGAACGTTGGGTACTTTCCGGCTAGCCGTCTAGTGAGGATAACTGTTAAGCTAAATACATTTTGTTATTTGTGGGTTTTTTAAAATCCAAAACAGTACTATTGTATCCAATGCTCGTTGAAACTATGTGATAGCTTGTGTTATCATGCTTCCGACATTTGCTGTCTTTGGTAAGTATCGTACAATAACAGAAGTCCTGTAACGCGTAACGTAAGTTAGCGATGTGTTGCGTAAACTCTTATATAAGTTAACGTTATTGATGTTTCTTATCCGTCCTCTCGGAAATGAATCATGTGCCATAAAACAAACGTCATATAAATAAACAGACAACTATAATACCACCGACTCCCAACAACCACCGACTCCTTTGTTCAGAAACAGAAACAGAAACAGAAACCAATGTGTTTATTACAGTTAGTCCTTCTCTGTCTAATACCCTCAGTTTGTATTGATACGTGTGTGCTGTATAGTAGTGATGGCGAGCTGAAGCTTCATGAAGCTTTCCAGCAAATTGGTTCAGAAAAGGGTTCATTTCTCGAGGCTTCATGTGCACAAGACACCACCTGGTGGCCAAAGAGTGTAAAACAGGCAGATATGATCTCAACCATGTGATCTGTGATATACTGTATGTTGCGCCAGTAAAGGCTGTTGGGAATGACTATAAACAATGAAAAAAAATCTATTACCATGTAATCCATTTATATCTATATAATATATAATATGTCTATTTTCTAGTAAGTATATTATGAGTATATAACATACATGTATAATAAACTGTAATTGTTTTATGAGTAATGCATCTTATGTGTGTAAACCAATCCTTTGGTCAATAATTGTATTGTATTGTAGTGTAATATAATATAATAATGGCAGGAGGGGTAATATTAGTGTTCTGTGTCACTTCTTGAAAGTGGCATTGGTTCAACCAGTGAAGATCTGAACCACTTCATGAACCAGTCACGCGGTATGGCCGGGCAGCGAGGCTTCGGACGTCATCAATGAAGTCATTGGTCTAAAACGATATAAGCCTCGATACGCGCATCGCGGAAAACTTCCTGGATTACTTGACACGCGCTGCGAAGCCTCGGCACAGCACGTAACATCACTACTGTATAGACATCGGACAGTTTGTGAATTCTGTAAAACCCATATCAGTTCTTAATTATGCATGGTGTGGATGTCCTACACATAATACTCACTACGTTGCCAGGCTGCTTTCAGGCTATACAGCTGGACCTAGATATTGAGATAAAAAGAAAGACATTGAGGAAATTAGAGAGAAGTAAGTGATCATTACGATGCAAACCGTAAGCATGTATGTAACATAATGTTGTTGTATACAGTATATACACTGGTTACTGACACTGAAACTAATGTTACTGTTTCTTTAATAGGGTATTTTGCCGCCTTCATGGCACCAGTGATGTGCTGTCTTCCTAAGGAATATGAAACAAGTGCCAAGGAATGCTGTCCGATGTGCTACGAAGGTAAATTACAACTCTGTCTAACGTTATCAACAGCCAACGTTAGCCTCGTCTTTTAGGAGTGATCTGTCAGGAAGATGGAGTTGTCATGGGTAATCACCATGGCTGTATTAAGAAAACCATGACTGTGAAAACAGTTTGGTGTTTGTGTTGAAAACAGGAACTTGGACCTACTTCTCAATATTGTGTTATTACTGCGGAAGTTGGACCAAACCCAGTTTGAACCATTAGAAGTCATAAGTCTCTGAAACTTGTGAAAGACAAGAAAGCTTGTTTGTTAATTTGAGATAGCCCTGTTTTTATGTATGCATTTTATTTTTTGTCATTTTTGTACCAACCTGAGGCAGAACATTTTGATGAATAAGACATGTAGATATGCCTTGTTTGTTTGTACTTTTTTTTTAACCAACAATAACCTTACACCCATCTCATGCTCGACAGGAATTCACACTAATGTGAAGCAAAGACGTTAAAACACAAACCATGGAACCAGGCTGAACACACATTTATGCTAAATCTGGGCTAGAGAGGCGTAGTCCCCTTCCAGTGGACCCCATGGGACCTTATTTTGGATAAAATATGTACAGTGGTCAACAGTGAGAGACAAGTATTTATTTTATCCTTTTTGAATTGCACCATGAATCACACATATGATATTTGTCAATTTAAAAGATAATTTTGCAAGTCAAGAAAGTCTCAGTTTGTCATAGTATCATTTAGTTTTGTGTGAAACCGTTCAGTGAACTACATCTCTCATCTCGCACAATATACTTAACCAACACTAGCTAGCTAGCTAACTTAGCTACGTTCCATGCACAAATGAAACGTTAGTCTACCTGATGTGTTTTATCCAGAGACTCCTGGTCTTTTATCAGCCGGGAAGAAAAGAAGGATCAGACCCGTTGCTGGTGTGAGTTCATCCCAGTAGGAGAGATAAGATAAGATATTCCTTTATTAGTACCGCAGTGGGGAAATTTGTAGTGTACAGCAGCAAAGGGGATGCAAAAAAAACAAAATGCATCAGCTAGCACTATAAAAAAGAGCTAAACAAAGTGTTACAAAATATGAACCATTCAAATAGAGGGATGTATAAAATGGAGTGTGTGCGTCTGCGGAAATCCACCACTAGCTCTTTTGTTTTCCCCGCATTGAGCTGGAGGCGGTTCCGCTGGCACCAGTCCACAAAGTCCTGAGTCAGTCCTCGGTACTCCCTGTTGTCCCCATCTGTGATGAGGCCGACGATTGCAGAGTCGTCAGAGTACTTCTGCAGGTGACAGGTTGGTGAGTTGCGGGTGAACTCTGCAGTGTAGAGGGTGAAGAGGAACGGAGCCAGGACCGTTCCATGCGGGGCCCCCGTACTGCAGACTACCATGTCGGACACACAGTCCTGAGTCCTCACATACTGTGGACGGTTGGCGAGGTAGTCCAGTATCCAGGATGTGAGTTGAAGGTCCACTCCTGTGTTCTCCAGCTTGTCCCCCAGAAGCGCAGGCTGTATGGTGTTGAAAGCACTGGAGAAATCAAAGAACATGATTCTCACAGTGCTCCCAGGCTTCTCCAGGTGAGAGAGAGCTCGGTTATCACACGGGTATCGTAGCTTCAGCCAGAGAGACGTCACTACGACACTTTTGGGTCTGTCGTCTTTCTAATTACATATTTTCACAGTCTGATACTTCAACAGTTTTACAACAAAGTGTGATTTTATTGACTTGCGAAATTATCTTTTAAATTGGCAGAAATCATCTGTGTGATTCATGGTGCAATTCAAATGGGATCAAAAAATTGTGTCTCTCGGTGTTGACTACTGTACATATTTGTTCCAAAATAAGGTCCCATGGTGGTCCACTGGAAGGGGCGTGACTTCTCTCTATTGGTAGCATTTCTATTGCCTCTCAACGGCTCTCAACATGGCGACAGCAAGACGCAGCTTGCAGCTAACAGTGCTAACAACGCTAAACAGTGCAAACAATGGCGAAAGTGCTGACAGCGACAGGGTTTTCGCCAGTGAAGCCCGGCGGCCTGCCGAACCTAGGTTGACTCCCCGCCGGGCCTAAGCATCAGAGAGTTATTTATTTTTAAAATGTCTTTTAAACAAAAATGTATTGTACACATAGCAAACTCCTTTAAGGAATAATTCATTGCGTGGGTTGTGTGATTAATGTTAGCGAGTGTCGGTATGCGGTCGAGAGAGAGAGCGACAGACAGAGAGAGCGAGGGAGCGTGTGACGTACTGACGGCGAGTACAGCAGTAATGTTATAGCTGTGAGCGTAGCAGTGCATTTTCATACACTGGCCCAATAAAGACCTGAAACACGATTGTTACTGACTCTATCAGATACAGTTTCTTATCTTCTGCGTTTGTAATTGTTACTTCCCATCATGTCTTGGTGATCATGCGACGCTGACAGTTTGTTTTTGTCTTGAACAGGTTCAGTTGTTCGAAGGGACTGCACACAGCAGTCAGGCACAGGGTGCAGCAACTGTGAGAATGGGACTTATATGAACCAACCCAATGGCCTGACTAACTGTTTCTTCTGCACCTCCTGTGATCAAGGTATGTCCACAATGAACTGACTAACATTTCCTCCAAATTCAGTTTGATTTTGACAAATGCGGTAACGTGGAAAAGGTTTGATTGAATTAGGATACTGGACAAAATTTAAACGTATAAAACAAATTGCAATAAATAAAAATATATTGCAGCCCTGTTAATGGATGCAGTTTGATACAAAATAAATAATGTGATAATGTACTGCTATGTTGGCAGCGTGTTTGCTGAATAGTGAGCCCTAATAATTCAGGAAATGTCCTTACAGGTTGTGTTGTAACAGGTATGTGCTTTATATGGAGCCTTGAGTGCACCACAGGGATATAATAGATTTTCACAGTGTTTAATTGTAAATAATATAATATACCTTATTGACCAATAAAAAAACTATATAAATAAATAAATTAAAACATAATTTAAATAGCATGTTCTGAAGCTCCAAGTAAAAAATTACACAATGTATCATTATATTTCTCTCTTAATGATCAATAATTGAATTTCACAATGTAATTGCAATTGCAGTTTACATTTTGTGATTGATTTCATTTGAAGGTTGCACTCTTTAATTTTAAGATGTGTAAGTGAGCGAACAACTTAAAAACCCACAGAGCAGCTACAGGAGCTCTGATTGGACAGCTCCTATGTGTTGGTCAGGAGTTTGGCCAATCAGAGCTCCTGCTGCAGCTCTGTGGGTTAGATTTCATTCAATTTGTCCTTGGTTGCAGTCGACTAAGTAGCACATAATCACAGTAGTTCTCCTACATGCTCGGCACAGGGAAGAAGATTCAGTAGGTTGCAATCTGCAACCTCACCGCTAGATACCGCCAAATCCTACACACTGGCCCTTTAAGCTTGCATAAAATGTATAAATGTATGTTTAACAACAATATAATGACTATTTTTTCTGTTTGATTTTAGGTCATGGTGTCTTTGCCCAACAGGAGTGCACAGCCACAACTGACACAATTTGTGATGTTTTAAGTGGCTATTTCTGCAAACAGTTGATGGATGGTGCAGGATGTAGTTTAGCAAAAAAACATACTCCATGTGCACCTGGTCACGGGGTTAAAGAACCTGGTAAGAAAAATTCAAGTCAGACTAGTCCGACAGTGAGTATGTTAACATGCACACTACTATCCTGGTTTGACACATAGTGTAGCCTGGTTATTCAGCTCCATGTATACATGGTACTAATAACATTATCCAAGTGTCTGAGCCTCGGCGACAGTTCAGAACTTCAGACACGTCTTTGACTCCTCAGAATCCAGCAGATTTGTCATTTCTGTCAGACAGTTTGGTTGACCTGGATTGCTGCATTTACCACACTGCTGTATTTAGCCTTTCCATCTGATCATCAGAAATAGAAGACAAGAGTGACAATACAGTTTGTATGTGTACCTGTGTCAGACTGGTGACAGATTTTGACTTTTACTTCAGCACGCAGACATCATTACATCATTACATCAAGTATCATCATATTTTTTACTCTATAACTTGAAAGTGTCTCCTCTATAGTGCCTGCTCTATAACATATTCAGGTTTCTGAAACCAGGATATGATGACCTGGGCCCGTGTTTATCAGGCGTCTCAGTAACCCTCCTGAAAGTTGACTTAGGACTAAAAGTATTCATATCTCAGGACTGATTTCCTGCACTGACATGTTTGGTACACTCATATCATAACTGGGATACTAGTGTGCATGTTAAACTACTCAATGAAGACACTGAGTTGAGTCTGATAAATGATGGATCTTCACCAGATGTTGGGTTCCCGTGTTATTAATCTCACTTTTGTCTGTTTCTCTAAGGAACCAGCAGAACTGATACAGCGTGTGAACCTTGTCAGCCAATCCATTTTTCACAGGATGGCCTGAATTGCACGGTTTGGACTATGTAAGACATTGTTTGTACATTAATTACTCAAGAAAGTAGGGTTTTCCTGCCCTGTAGCACAAAATGTTGATTGTTGATCATTTCCATCCACAGGAGATTCAAACATTGCCAATCCCCCAGTCTTATTTCATCTGATCTTTCAATAGACTTTCTTTGAAAGTGTTACTTTAAATATTTATTTGTTTTTAATTAGTGTGACATTACCCACTTCATACTTTTAACATTATGATGACCCTTCAAATGAGTTTTCATTTGAAACACACAAAGTATTAAAGTTGTCTTTCATTTCTCTTTTCTGACAGTTGCTCAGCAAACCAAGTACAGATCAAAGAAGGAAGCAGCAGCAGTGATGTTGTCTGTGGAGCTTCAAGAACGCATTTCTTTTGTATACCTGTTATTATGGCCATGCTATTAGTAATAGCACTTGTCATGACAGGTTAGTGCTTGTTCTGAATCTCTTATTTGACCTAATATATAACTTTATTTCCACACATTTGTTTTCTCCTCAGTGCCTTCAGTGGCTGGTCACTAATGGTTTTAGCTAATATGTTTTATGCTTTTGGATTTCAGGCAAACTGTCTTCGAGAAAAACAGGTACGTTGGGTCAATTTATTTGTCCTTAATACATATTTTTTAAGTTCTCCGTATGCAAATGTGTCTAACATTTTTAACGGGCTGCACTGCATGAAATTCTACACAAAAATGTTCTAATGTTTTATTTAATTTGTCTTCTTTTTCTCCACCTACGTATCAATCAATACATTTTATTTGTCACGTGAAATTAGTTAAGGTACAACTCCAGTGAAATGCAATCCCGTTAGCTTACCTTCAATTTGTGCATTATTCACCATAAAGAAAACGTCTCCTTCTTTTCTTCCTGCCAGAGACCTCTGCTCAGTCACATCTGCCCCCCAGTAAAAGACTCACCAGTCTGAATGACGCCGTCCGGCACTGCAGGATCCAGCTGTTTGGACCAGAGACCACATGAACTCAGTCACATGATCCTGGAGTCCTTATTTCAGTCCTGTGGATTTGTATCCTGTCTACATGTTGTACGTACATTCGTGGACGCGATATCTCAGGCCAGGAGGGAATTTCTTCAAATTTGGTGTAAACGTCCACTTGGACTCAAGAATGAACTGATAAGATTTTGTTGGTCAAAGGTCAATGTCTAACAGGATAAAATGATGAAGTGAGGACATTTTGGACAGACGTGGATATAAACTGTTTCTTGACTGGTTGGTGGAGGCATACAAGCGTGAGCGGTAATTGTTGTTGTTTTTTACAATCAATTATCACGCCCATTACATGCACTTTCAACATCATTAATCATAGTTTTTAATTAACTACTGATTTTTCAATTAAATTAAATATTATGAACTGTGTTTTACCTAAATTCAATGGTAGCTTGTTAATATCAAACAATTTCTTTAAGGCTTTTAATTCCCTTTCCGCTGTATTTAGGAGCTGTTCCAAACTTTTGCCAGAGCACAACACAGCACTAGCTAAGCATAACAATTGTGCATTTTGTGATAAAAGCAACAAATTTGTCACCAGTATAGGTTTATATGTTATGAAAAGATATAGATATCGAGGCGCTGCAAATTTGGCCCCTGAGGGCCAGGGCAACCATTTTTCAAATTCCTAAATGTTGCAGAAAACTGATTTTATGATTCTTGATGATTTCTTTAGAACGGCAAGATCTTCAGCTTTTCCATCGGTGTATTTCACTTTTCATTGGCAGTAAAATTGACGAGATATTGCTGGATAAAGTTCTGGGTCGCCAGTAACCTGTAATCACAGTTAAAGTGATACTGTACTTTGGTAGAACTTTGGGTTGTATCCCTAACTAGCCAGGGCACATCCCCAACTATAGGTGAAAATCGTCATCAATTACTACCGTACTCGCATGAGCGGATTACAGTTTGTTATGCTTTTTTTCTGTCTCCATTCACTCCCGTTGCTAGCGAAACAAGTCTCTAAATCACAGTTAAGCGTTTCTTCACAGCGCCTAATTCAAATGAACCGAACAAAACTCATTAACGGACAGTTAAGTAGCAGCCATAAGAGTTGTTCAAATTCTCCAAATGCTAAGGAAAGGAGCTTCAATGCTTCCTTTATTATCTCCTTTAGCAGAGGATACACTGGACCATCCTTTACCAAAGGAAAAGAGAGAATAACATCCAACAATTCCTTGCGTCTGCAGCATTTAAAGCGACTCACCGTTTGGTCGTCGCTGATAACAAACGATATGCTTATCTTGCATATTATTTTCATACGCTCATACACTAATTGGGATTAACATTTGTATATATATAATATATGTTTAATATTAGTAGACAGTGACAACCATTTCATTTCACTTTATTTTTAATTAATTATTTATTTCGAACATGTAACAAATACCTCAGTAAAAAACAAAACAAGAATAACATAAAATGAACAGTAAACAATCAATTCACAAATAATCAACATAAATAAATATTACATGTCCGAAAAGAAGTTGGATGAAGTATATGGTCCTACACCTTCTCCATAACTCGGTACAATTAACTCAATTTTTATCATATATTCTTTTATTTATTTCAATTTGTCCATATTTCATACAGTCTATGGGACAGACGCTTCTGTTACCAAAGACATCTAATCCTATTGGAGTTGGCACCTTGGCGTGGTGGATTAGCTTGTGTGTCTCGGTGACCCTGTGAGCTATTCCGACAGAAGACTAATTTTAGTTTCCTGTTCAACCAGGTCGGCTTGGTCACAGGCCAGAGACCAGACAAATATCAACTCCCCTGCTCAGATTTGAAGGTCATTTAAAAAATAAAACATTGTCGTATGAACCCGAAGTGCCTACCCAAACTAAGAAGTTCTCATGCGACCTGTGACTAGAGGTTACCGCCAATCCTGAACTTTATCCAGCGATATCTCTGTCACTTGTACAGATAATAAAAAGAAAAGCACACTGATAGAAAGCTTAATATCTTGCCGTTCTAACGGTGTATTGGTTGTCATTCTGTCATGAAAGTAAGGGGCTGAAGTTTGACCCTGAAGTGACCATGCTCCTTTTATTTGGTTTTCACGTTTTTCAGCTTGAACACACTTTGAAAATCAAGAGTCATAACAAATTTTTCCTGCAACAGTTAGGAATATTTAGTGCCTCTTTGGCAGCCATTTTGAGAAATGGCCCCTCAGGGGCCAAATTCTATATCTATATCTTTTCATAATGTATAAACCTACATCTGTGCCAGATTTGTTGCTTTTATTGCAAAATGCACAATTTTTATGAATATTTCAGCTTAGCTGCCCCGCTATATAGAACACACACAGTATAACACATTCTACAACCATTTTCTGCATAACAAGCACTACTGATAATACCTTTGGCACTCCTAAGTAACATGTTGAATATAGGATTTAGACCAATGTGTCTCAATATTAACTTAAAGGGACTGTTTGTAACTTCTTACACATATAAATCAATCTGGGTCGGTGTCCCATGCGCTTTCGCGTGTGGCTGCGCTGTTCAGACTCAGACTCCAACACAAACTACATGGAAGCACCAAAACCATTAAGTTCTATCTAGTGAAGCCCGTCTTGCAAAACAGTGTTGGCCGCGGTCTGAGGACGCGGGGGAGACTGTAGTTTTGGTCTCCAGGGCCTGAGTCTGCTCCTCTGCTCCTCTGCCTGCCTGCCTTCACTCAGCTCGCTCCACCTCACGTGCATGTGCGCACACTACACACTGCAGGAGAGTTAGTTTAGCTCTGAGAATATCTAGTGAATCTACAGTGGACGTTTGTGCAGAAATAAATGCTGCAGCTCCTCCAGACCAACAGAGGTTTCCCGTGTCTTGTGAAGTGACTGGGCTCCGCAGAGAGTTATGTTATCGTCTCCGACCCGGTTCCGGTGTTTCCCTCCCACCGCGGTCGGGAGGCTGAGGCAGGAAAAGCCAACATTAGGATCAGCACTGATTCATGGAGAAACCTTTGTCTGGTCAGCTAACATTACTGCCAAGCAGGTGAAATAAAGAGTGATATTGTGGTTTTAGCTGACGTGTGTCGCCTCACAGATTTGACGGATGCTCGCTCACATTCACGTAGCGCGTGCACACGGGCGAGCGCGAGCAACAGGACACTGACTTTTCTCTGACTTAAGGTCCACAGGTGTCGCTGTTTCAACCAATTTCTGATTCTTACAAACAGTCCCTTTAACTAACCTTTGACCAGTGTGTTCATGTTGAATCTTGTACAGTAATGACCTACATAAGTAAACAAGACCATAGTAGCTTTAATTTTACTTTGAGTGATTGAACATGTGTTTCACTTGCTAGACCAGACTGAAGGTAAAAACAGTCAGAAAGTACAGATGGCTTCATTACAGGTCTGACAGCATTGCCAGGGAATAGAAGAATAAATAATAAAAGATGTCTACTGTCTGGGTTGGGTTGTACTGTAGAGTCAAATCATTGATTGCAAATGACTGGAACCAACATATCTCGGTTCCTTAATATTTCTGTTGTCTACATACATCTATCAACAATGACATTAATGACAATGCTAATGAGTGCAGACCAGATCTCTATCCTCCAACACCTCGGCTCGCTGGCCACTAATAGAAAAAATTGTAAATAGTAAATGGACTTGCATTTACACACACATTCATACACTGATGGCAGAGGCTGCCATGCAAGGTGCCAATCAGTATTTAATCTAAATACTCAAGCACCTGTATAAAATGTAATGCAACACAACAGTCATGTAAAAAATACTACTTTTATGAAGGTAATTTCTTTTGAGACTGTGTCAGAGAGGTGTTTATATAAACAGGTCATTTTGACTCCGCCATAACTACAGAACATATATTTTATGAATGTAATTTTGCTTATGTTTTCTGGGATGATTTGCAATAATTGGTTGTCCACTAAATTTGTAAATTTTTCTAATCTAACAAAGGAAAATGTTATATTTGGTACAACTGTGAAAGATCCCATACATGACCTGGCAATCAATTCCATAATCATTCTTGGAAAGTTTGTTTATACATAAAAACAGATTCCTGAAATCAACACCACATTTTTATGTTTTTCATAAGGAGCTGTGTCTTTACTTTTCATCTCTGAAACATATGAAGAAAAGAATGCTCTTTCAATGTTAGTTGGTGACCTTAACCCTACAGAGAACCCCTACAGCACTATTACCACATTCCCTTACTTTTTTTTGTTTGTTTTGTGGTTTCTTTTTCTCTCTTCATCCACACTCTTATACACTGTACGCCAATTTCCAGGCTTGTATTTTCCCTAGTAATTGTGGACTGTACGGTACGATGCCATATTGTAATGTAAATTTCTCAATAAAATGTTGTTTTTTAATTGACTCCTCCATATTGAAATGCAATTGTTGTCCACTCACTGAGCAAAGTTCAGTAGGACTTTTATTTTTTGAAGAACTAGTCCGGAAGTGTCTCTGCTGGTCTTCGTTGGTTCTGTCTCCACCACGCCATTATTCTCTCTTCATGTCCGAGCTGTGAGCGGCTCAACGAGCCTCCAGTAACCAGCGTGGTGAGAGACAGGACCTGGTTGGAGGCGCTCTCGAGGTTTTCCTAGAGAGAGACGGAAGTAATTTGCGAACGCGGTAGGATTGAAAGATTTGTTGGCGGATTAGCATAAACTGTACTTTGACTGTAACATCATGTCATGTAGTTCTGATGGAAATAATGGAAGTGAAATGGAATGGATGTTACCTAAATCTGTGAGGCAGAAACGGGCTGCGAGAGAGAGAGAGCGGATAGCAAGAGAGAGAAGTTGGTCGGATGATAGTGAAGTTGTCAGAGGTAATAATAAAAAATCAAGAACCAGTCACAACGATAGACAGACGGATCAAACACAAGAAGCGGAGTGGAAAGTAATAATTGAATTCAATCAGGATGGCGGGCACTACCACCCGATCAAACTTACCAGAGCGATCGAAGAGGAGATTGGGAAAATCAAAATGGCCAGGTTCTTGAACAATAAACAAGTGTTGATACATGCAAACAGCAAACAACAGCAGGAAAAGATCCTCAGAATGACAACACTTAAAGGGGAAGAGATGAAGGCTCATATACCTGGAGCAATGGTAAAGTTGAGAGGAGTAATCTCTGGAGTCCCATTGAGTATGTCTATGGAAGATGTTAAACATGAGATTAAAGGGGGTAAAGTAATTGATGCCATACGGATTAAGAGTAAAAGAGATGGCTCACTGAAGGAAACCCTATCGGTAGTGGTTCAGTTTGAGAAAACCCTCCCAAAATCGGTGCTAATGGGATACATGAACTACAGCGTGAGGGAATACATTCCCAAACCTCTCAGATGTTATGCATGCCAAAGAATGGGGCACACAGCACAGCAGTGTAAAGGAAAGCTAAGGTGTGCGAGATGTGGAGGACAGCATGAGTATGGCAAATGTGATAAGGATGCAAAGGTTAAATGCTGTAACTGCAGAGGTGAGCATAGTGCTGCGTTTGGAGGATGTGAAGTGCAGAGAGAAGCCAGAGAAGTACAGAGAGTTAAGACAATGAACAAAATATCATACGCAGAAGCACTAAAGAAAGTAAGGGCGACAGAAACAAACAACAGGAATTCCAGTGAAATAGACCAAAGAAATACAGCACAAAGGGATAATACACTAAGAAATCAAACACAAACCCAAGTCCCAGACAATATGCAAAATGCTCGTGCTCATAAATGTAAAGTTAATGATGATCCACTAGTAGTAAACAAAGTGGAATTTGTTGTCTTCATCTGCCACACCATTAATGTTGCAGCTCAGCTAAAAAAGAAAAGTGATAGAATCAAGACCATAGTGGAGGCAGCAGGAAGATTCCTTGATATACGTGATGTAAAAGCAGATCAGATACATACACTTCTAACAGCAACTGAGGTTGGGGAAAATGGACAGAATGAGGGTTAAAGTTTTAATTAAGGTGCTCCACATACTTCAGTGGAATGCGAGAAGCCTGATAGCTAATGGGCAAGAATTTCTAAAAGTATGTATATGAATTAGAAGTAGTACTGGATATTATATGTGTGCAAGAAACTTGGTTACATCCACATTTAGACTTTGTGATTCCAGGGTTCAGCTCTATAAGACATGATAGAGCTAACAACCAAAATGGTGGAGGGTGTGCAACCTTTTTCAAAGATGGATTGGCTTACCGGAAGATTAAGTCCCCTGAAGATATGGAAGGTATTGTGGTTGAAATTTGCAGCCCCAGGAATGAAGGAAATATTAAATTAATCAATTTCTATAATCCATGTAGGAACCTAACCATAGATATGTTCAATGAAATGGCAGGGGAAGTATGTAAGAAGGAAATATGGTGTGGGGATTTTAATGCACACAGCAGCTTATGGGGTAGTAATCACACAGACAATAATGGAAATATAGTGGAAGAAATAATGGAAGAAAGATCATTGGTCTGTCTTAATAATGGCAAAGGCACAAGAATAGATGTGAGTAGGGGTACAATATCATATTTAGATCTTACAATGGTGACGGGTAGTTTGGTGAATGCTTGCGAATGGTATGTTAAGGAAGAGTCAACTATAGGAAGTGATCATTTCCCAGTTTTCACTATAATAAACACAAACGTATGTATACAGGAAGGGAGCACAATTACAAGGTGGTGTTTTGGCAAAGCTGACTGGGAGAAGTTTACAATATGTTGTGAGGAGTCAGCTCACTTGGTAATATTAGAAGGGAGCATAGAGGAATGTACAAGTGAAGTTACAGAACATATACTGAATGCTGCAAAACTAAGTGTACCAAAACGAACAACACAGGGTAGGAAGAAAGTGGTACCTTGGTGGAATGAGGAATGCAGCATAGCTGTTAAAGAACGAAACAAGGCTTTCAGAGCGCTGAGAAAAAACATGTCACAAGAGAATCTCATTGAGTATCAAAGGAAAAGGGCAGTGGCTCGTAGAACAGTCAAATATACCAAAAAGAGGACTTGGAGAGAATTCTGTTCCACCATTGGCAGAGGAGTGAAGATAGGTGATGTATGGTCCATGTTTAAACAAATGAGTGGGAAAAGGAAGTCAATAAAAATTCCAGCATTGATTGACGGGGAGAGGATGGCAGTATCAGATAAAGAGAAGACGGATGTGTTAGGTAAGGCATTTGCTGCAGTACATAGTGGGGAGCACCTTGATAATATACACAGGCAACAAAAAGAGCGTGTGCTCAGTGAGAATGAAAACGTGAGAGAGAAGAGAGAGGATGATATGTCAACGCTGGATGTGGAATTTACAATGGCAGAGCTCAAAATAGCCTTGACAAATACTGGATATACAGCACCAGGACAAGACCAGTTATGTTATGCCATGTTTAGACAACTGCCAGTGGAATCATTTAAGTTAGTGTTGAGACTATTTAATCAAATCTGGACGGAGGGAGTCATACCAAGTTGTTGGAAAATGGCAGTAATATTACCATTCAACAAGCCAGGGAAAGATCCTGCTAATCCTGGTAGTTATAGGCCCATAGCGTTGACATCTCACTTATGCAAATGGATGGAGAAGATAATAGTACGTAGATTAATGTACGTTTTGGAACAGAAAGGGTTAGTGAGTAATGTTCAGTGTGGTTTTAGAAAAGGTCGATCTACAATAGATGCTCTAGTTAGAGTAACTAATGAGGTAGAAAAGACACTCAAAATGAAAGAGGTGATGACAATAGTATATTTTGATATAGAAAAAGCATATGATTCTATGTGGAGGGAAGGGCTGCTTATCAAGATAGGTAAAATGGGTATTGGAGGGAGGTTGTATAATTGGGTAATGGACTTTTTAACAGACAGGAAATTTAAAGTCAAGGTTGGAACAGAAGTATCTAAGGACTACAATATAGAAAATGGTATTCCCCAGGGGAGTGCAATCAGCCCGGTGTTGTTTAACATAATGATAAATGATATATTTGAAAATTTAGATGGATGCATCAAATCAGCGATATATGCAGATGACGGGGCAATATGGATGAGGGGAAGAAATGTGCCATATGTGATGGAAAATATAAGGAAAGCAATAGGGAAAGTGGAGAAATGGTCATATGAGTGGGGATTCAAAATGTCAACAAATAAAACATGTTATATGATATTTACAAAAAAGAGAAACATTAATACTGAGAATTTAACATTATATGGTCAGTTGATGGAGAGGGTGAATGAATACAAATATCTGGGTCTATGGTTAGACAGTAAATATACATGGCATGTTTATATAAAACATCTGGAAACAAAATGCAAAAAAGTAATACATTTACTACGAGCTGTGGCTGGATGTAACTGGGGGGCAGATAAACAGTCATTAATTGACATATATAGGGCGATCATGAGATCAACAATAGATTATGGTTGTATAGTTTATGGAGCAGCAGCAAAGACATCATTACAAAAAGTGGATAGAGTACAGTGTAGAGCATTACGGTTATGTATCGGAGCTATCAAATCAACACCCATTAATGCAGTATTAATTGAAGCAGGAGAGACTACTCTTGAATTAAGAAGAGAGAAATTAGCTCTAGCATACTGGGTCAGGTTAAAAGGAAGTGGAGAAGAAAATCCTACAAAGGTAACATTACAAAACTGTTGGGAATACTCTAAGTTTCAAGGATATGGATTTGGATGGACAATGGAAGAAAAAGTGAGGACGTATGGATTAGAGGCCTTAGAGTTCACCAGGTCCACACCAATAAGCAGCGTACCCCCCTGGCTGCTCCCAGAAGTTAAAATAGACATGAGTATCATTGAAAAGAAAAGGGAATGGCAAGTAAATGAAGTGGGAGTTAAAACAAGTGTATACCTAAGGAACAGCTATTATAATTATCTCAAAATATATACAGATGGATCCAAAAATAAACAGGAGTGTGTGGGAGTTGGTGTATATACTCCAGAATTTAAAATATCTATTTCCAAAAGAATTTCAAACCAGGTATCAGTGTACACAGCAGAAATAGTGGCAATCATCATTGCAATGCAGTGGGTTGAGGAGGTCAGACCTGACAGAGTGGAAAGTATACATTCAACAAAAGCTGTAAGGCAAGATCTAATCATTGAATTGTACTATAGCTTGCTAAGACTACACAGAGGGGGTATAGATGTATTATTCTGTTGGGTTCCAGCACACGAGGGGGTGAAAGGAAATGAGTTTGCAGATAAACTAGCAAAAAGTTCACTGCAAAAAGACATTACAGAACCAGTTTTACTTGGGAAAGGAGAAGGAAAAGCTGTGATTAAAAGGAAAGGAGTTGAGATATGGCAGAAAAGATGGGAGGAGGACCAGAAAGGAAGGAGATATTTCAAAATACAAAAGTCGGTCATAACAAAGACGTATAAAGAAAGGAACAGAAGGGAAGAAATCATCATAACAAGACTCAGACTGGATCACACTGGTCTTAATGGCACTTTGGCTTTAATGGGGAAAAGGAACAGTGATAAGTGTGGGGATTGTGGTGATAAAGAAAATGTGGAACATATCCTAATTCAATGTAAAAAGTATGAGGCTGAAAGAAAAAGACTACAGGACCAAGTCAGAGAGGAGGGACGGGATTGGGATCTGATGGGGATACTGGGAACAGAGGGTGAGGGGGTTGAAGGCACCAGGAAGGCATTATTAATGTTCTTAAGAGACACAGGATTGGTGGATAGAATTTAAGAGTAGGAGTAAAGAGCAAATGACATGATGTTACACACTCTTATACAGTAGGTGGCGGTATGCACCTTAAAGTTGGTTGCGATCCGCCAGAAACCGAGAGAAGAAGGGGTACCGTGAGGCAGAGAAGAGCATCCTATCATGCCTTGTATTAATTTACCGGGAAAAAACAGACCTTCAATACAGACCTCAAACATGCTCCACCCCCCAACCTCTGACCTTAAGGGACTATCCAGCTGTGTTGTGCTAGTTCAGGGGTGCACACACTTTTTCAGCATGCGAGCTACTTATAAAATGACCAAGTCAAAATGATCTACCTACTATAAAAATGCAAAACATATATTTATTTATAAATATATTGAGTATTCTTTATATGTACAATATATGTTGGTGTACCTTGCATAACTGCATGAACCCATATTGTACAATATAACTCTGTAAATTTTTTGTCATTACCTTACTCTGATGACTTGCACTGAATGGAATCAGCCAGGGATGCATAGTCCGGACAGTAGCTGCTGATAGCCAGCCTCAAGCACACTTCCAAATGATCATCAGTCAAGGTGGAACGGCATTTGGACTTAATAATCTTCATGTGGGAAAAGGCTGACTCGCATAAATAAGTGGAGCCGAATAATGCAGTCAAGGAGGTAGCACATTTCCTCATGTTGGGGTACTTTTCCTCTGTGAGTAAGTTCCAGAACTGTCCATGAGCCCTGGACTTAAGCTGAATGTCAGCTTGTAGTGTCAAAATCTCATCCTCCACTCCAGATGAGTTCAGGTGAAACAGTGTTGCAATTTTTGATGCGAGTGAATCAGCCTCAGCATCTTCCCGAAAAGGGTAGCACATGAATGTAGCGACTGGCTCCAGTAAAACAAAGTCTTGAAAGCGTCTGTCAAACTCTGACATACAGTTCTCAATCTGCTCTGATAGGCTGACGTCTATTTTTAAATTATTTTTTTTTTAATGCCATGCGATCTACCCACACTACCTTTGCGATCGACCGGTAGATCGCGATCGACGTATTGGGCACCCCTGTGCTAGTTAGTGAGGCTAACTGTTACACTAAATCAATTTTGTTGTTTGTGCGATTTTTCCAAAACAGTACTATTATATCCAATACTCGATGAAACTATGTGATAGCTCGTGTTATCATGCTTTCGACTTTGGCTGTCTTCAGTAAGTATCCTATCGTACAAGGAAGTACTGTAATGCTGAACTTAGTTAAGCTAACATGACGCAGCATGTTGTGCAGACTCGTATATAAGTTAACGTTAGATTGATAGATGTTTATTATCAGTCCTTTCGGTAATGAATCATGTGCCATACAACAAACAAACAAACAATGCAACACTGTAAAGCACAAATTATTTGTGAGCCCTATTGTCGGAGATTGTGTCGCTCTATAATGTCTGTCTTCTACCCTTACACACGTGGACACAATTGTTGGTACCCTTCCGTTAAAGAAAGAAAAACCCACAATGGTCACTGAAATAACTTGAAACTGACAAAAGTAATAATAAATAAAAATTTACTGAAAATGAACTAATGAAGATCAGCTATTGTTTTTGAATTGTGGTTCAACAGAATCATTTTAAAAAACAAACTAATGAAACTGGCCTGGACAAAAATGATGTACCAACCAGTTTCAAGTTATTTCAGTGACCATTGTGGGTATTTCTTTCTTTAACGGAAGGGTACCAACAATTTTGTCCATGTGTGTAACTCTAGCCTCGTCTTTCAGGATTTATCTGCAGTGCTAGTGTCTACAGTTAACAAAGATGGCGGTGTCACGGGTTGTCATCATGGATGCATTAAGGGAACATTGGCTGTATTCGAAACCTTAACTGTGTTAAGAGAACCATGACAGTGAAAACAGTTTGGTGTTTGTGTTGAAAACAGGAACTTGGAATTGGTTTGAACCACTGGAAGTCATAAGTCTCTGAGACTTGTGAAAGACGAGAAAGCTTGTTTTCATTACTAGATATGTTTAAGTTAATGTGAGATAGCCCTGTTTTCATGTATGCATTCTATTTTCATTTTCATTTTTGTACCAACCTGAGGCAGAACATTTTGATGAATAAAACATGTAGATAGATAGATAGGGAGATAGTAACTTTAATTTTTATTTATTATTACTTTTGTCAGTTTCAAGTTATTTCAGTGACCATTGTGGGTTTTCCTTTCTTTAACGGAAGGGTACCAACAATTTTGTCCACGTCTGTATCAGCCTCTAACAGCTAGTATGTAGGTGCTACATTAAAACACTGAAACTAACGTTACTGTTTCTTTAACAGGTTATATTGCTGCACTCATGGCACCAGCGATGTGCTGTCTTCCTGACGAATATGAAACAAGGGACGGGGAATACTGTCCAATGTGTCACGAAGGTAAATTACAACTCTAGCCTCGTCTTTCAGGAGTGATCTGTAGTGCTAGTGTCTACAGTTCAGGAAGATGGAGTTGTCACGGGTTGTCACCATGGATGTATTAAGAAAACCATGACAGCAAGACGCAGCTAACAGTGCTAACAATGGCGAAAGGGCTGACAGAGACAGGGTTTTCGCCAGTGAAGCCCAGCGGCCCGCCGAACCTAGGTTGACTCCCCGCCAGGCCTAAGCATCGGGGAATTATTTATTTTTAAAATGTTTTTTAAACAAAAAATGTGTTATATACATAGCAAACTCCTTTAAAGGTCACATATTATACTCCATTTAAACTAGTTATTATAGGTCTCAGACACCTCCAAACCATGTCTCTGAAGTTTTTTTTTCAAAAAAACAATCAGATCATGCATTCCAGCATGTCTCTATAACCTCTGTTTCAGCCCATTTCCAAAAGTGCTGATTTCTGTGTCTGTAGCCTCTGTCTCCTCCCACTCTGCTCTGATTGGTCAGCGTTTTCTGTCAATCAAACGTCCTCAACAACAGCGTCACCCTCCCCCTCCCTCCCGGAGAAGCTCTCTCTCTCTCTCTCAGAGAGAGAGAGAGAGACGAGTGGAGAGATAGCAGCTAGAATAAAGTTTATAAACCACTTTAAAGTTTATAAACCAGAAACTTCACCCAGCGCACGTTACCAGAGGAATCTGATCAGAAATCGGCGACACATGATGAACATCTGCGGTCCAGATTCCAGGTTTTCCTGACGGTTTCTCTCAGGTAAATAATACTATTTATATCTCTGTTAGTTAGCTCAGTGTTTACCTTATGCATCAACTCTGTAAATCGTAAACATACACTCTGTTTTACGTCTGTCTTTACAGATCCATCTGTGAGAAATGACCGACAGAATCATCCCAGAGGAGAGCAGACAGCTGAGAGCAGACGGCTGAGAGCAGACAGCTGAGAGCAGACAGCTGAGAGCAGATGGCTCTGTTTACATGGGGATACAAAGCTAACCCGGTAGCATGTAGCTAACCCGTTAGCATGTAGCTACATGCTAACGGGTTAGCTACATGCTACCGCTATGACACGGTGTGTAAACACAGCGACCATCAGGGTGGAAAATAGAAGATGTGAAACAGTAGTCAGTTCATTATTTCTGCTAAAAGATAAATGTATGGAAGATCAGAGTAATGGTATATTATTTACAGTAGTAGCTGTCTCTGTGTTACCATGACTACAGACCACCGGAGCTTAGCTTACCATAGTTTACCAGAGCTGAAGACTTTCTCCTGTACCATGTTAACATAACTAACAGGTGAGATGATTACAAATGCTGTGAATAATTAATATTGTCATCTGTCTACTCAAATAAAGTTTGACTGTGAAACAGAAATGTGTTGTGTTGCTTACAAGTCACTATTTACTACCTGTAATCTGCTACATGCATGACATCAAATATATATAATATATAAATATCATCTGTTTAAACAGTGTAATTACATAAAGCCTTTGTGAAAGAACATGTTATATTTAGATGATGGGAGTACATGAAGCCTGTTCTGCTGGTTCTTGCAGACTAACTGTAGGAGCTACTTTGCTCAAGTTAGGTTGAGGAAGAGAGACAGTGACGCGCTGTGGGCTGGGGTCAGCTACTGAAGGTTCTCTCTGGTTCGACCAGGAAACCCTCACGTGACTTGCATTCCCTAATGACGTCAAGATACAAGGAAAAAAGCGAATTTTTTTTCTGCACCCATTTCCGGACAAACGGAGGAGGAGAAAAAGAGAGAGGATGGTCTTTTATGATACTATGGTGGCCTGTAGACACACTGGGGACAGATATTGATGTTTAAAAGACATGGAAAAGTGCATTTTGCATAATAGGTGACCTTTAAAGAATAATTAATTGCGTGGGTTGTGTGATTAATGTTAGCGAGTGTCGGTATGCGGTCGAGAGAGAGAGCGACAGAGAGAGTGAGGGGGCGTGTGACGGACTGACGGCGAGTACGGCAGTAATGTTATAGCTGTGAGCGTAGCAGTGCATTTTCATACACTGGCCCAATAAAGACCTGATACAAGATTGTTACTGACTCTATCAGATACAGTTTCTTATCTTCTGCTTTTGTAATTGTTACCTCCCATCATGTCTTGGTGATCATGAGACGCTGACGGTGTGTTTTTGTCTTGAACAGGAAAAGCTGTTCAAAGGGACTGCACAGAGCAGTCAGGCACACGGTGCAGCGACTGTGGGAATGGGACTTATATGAACCAACCCAATGGCCTGACTAAGTGTTTCCTCTGCACCTCCTGTGACCAAGGTATGTCCACAATGAATTGATTAACATTTCTGTCTTTCAGTCTTGTTGACAACCTCCAAATTCAGTTCGATTCTGACAAATGCGGTAACGTGGAAAAGGTTTGATCGAATTAGGATGCTGGGCAAAATTAAACGTATGAAACAAATTGCAATAAATAAAAATATATTGCAGCCCTGCTAATGGATGCAGTTTGATACAAAATAAATAATGTGATAATGTACTGCTATGTTGGCAGCGTGTTTGCTGAAAAGTGAGCCCTAATAATTCAGGAAATGTCCTTACAGGTTGTGTTGTAACAGGTATATGCTTTATATGGAGCCGTGAGTGCACCACAGCAATATAATAGATTTTCACATTGTTTAATTGTAAATAATATGATATACCTTATTGACCAATAAAAAAAGGTATAAATAAATTAATTAAAACTGAATTTAAATAGCATGTTCTGAAGCTCCAAGTAAAAAATAAAACAAAATATCATTATATTTCTCTCTTAATGATCAATAATTGAATTTCATAATGTAATTGCAGTTTACATTTTTTGATTGATTTCATTTGAAAGTTTCACTCTTTAAATTTAAGATGTGTAAGTGAGCGAACAACCTAAAAACTCACAGAGCAGTTGCTCAGCAATTGCAGTTGCAGAGCAACTACAGGAACTCTGATTGGCCAGCTCCTATGTGTTGGTCAGGAGTTTGGCCAATCAGAGCTCCTGCTGCAGCTCTGTGGGTTGGATTTCATTCAATTAGTCATTGGTTGCAGTCGACTAAGTAGCACATAATCACAGAAGTTCTCCTACATGCTCGGCACAGGGAAGAAGATTCACTAGGTTGCAACCTGCAACCTCACCGCTAGATGCCGCCAAATCCTACACACCGCCCCTTTAAGCCTGCATAAAATGTATAAATGTATGTTTAACAACAATATAATGACTATTTTTCTGTTTGCTTTTAGGTCATGGTCTCTTTTCCCAACAGGAGTGCACAAACACAACTGACACAATTTGTGATGTTTTAAGTGGCTATTTCTGCAAAGATTGGATGGATGATGCAGGATGTAGTTTAGCAGAAAAACATACTCCATGTGCACCTGGTCACAGGATAAAAGAACGTGGTAAGAAAAATTCAAGTCAGACTAGTCGCACAGTGAATATGTTAACATCCACACTACTATCCTGGTTTGACACATAGTGTAGCCTGGTTATTCAGCTCCATGTATACATGGTACTAATAACATTATCCATGTTTCTGAGCCTCGGCGACAGTTCAGAACTTCAGACACGTCTTTGACTCCTCCAAATCCAGCAGATTTGTCATTTCTGTCAGCCAGTTTGGTTGGCCTGGACTGCTGCATTTACCACACTGCTGTATTTAGCCTTTCCATCTGAACATCAGAAATGGAAGACAAGAGTGACAATACAGTTTGTATGTGTACCTGTGTCCGACTGGTGACAGATTTTGACTTTTACTTCAGCACGCAGACATCATTACATCATCACATCAAGTATCATCATATTTTTTACTCTATAACTTGAACGTGTCTCCTCTATAGTGCCTGCTCTATAACATATTCAGGTTTCTGAAACCAGGATATGATGACCTGGGCCCGTGTTTATCAGGCGTCTCAGTAACCCTCCTGAAAGTTGACTTAGGACTAAAAGTATTCATATCTCAGGACTGATTTCCTGCACTGACATGCTTGGTACACTCATATCATAACTGGGATACTAGTGTGCATGTTAAACTACTCAATGAAGACACTGAGTTGAGTCTGATAAATGATGGATCTTCACCAGATGTTGGGTTCCCGTGTTATTAATCTCACTTTTGTCTGTTTCTCTAAGGAACCAGCAGAACTGATACAGTGTGTGAACTTTGTCAGCCAGGCCATTTTTCCCAGGATGGCCTGTATTGCACGGTTTGGACTAGGTAAGACTTTGTTTGTACAGTAATTACTCAAAAAAGTAGGGTTTTCCTGCCCTGTAGCACAAAATGTTGATTGTTGATCATTTCCATCCACAGGAGATTCAAACATTGCCAATCCCTCAGTCTTATTTCATCTGATCTTTCAATAGACTTTCTTTGAAAGTGTTACTTTTAATATTTATTTGTTTTTAATTAATGTGACATTACCACTTCGTCTTTTTAACATTATGATGACACTTCAAATGAGTTTTCATTTGAAACACAAAGTATTAAAGCTGTCTTTCATTTCTCTTTTCCGACAGTTGCTCAGAAACCCAAGTACAGATCAAAGAAGGAAGCAGCAGCAGTGATGTTGTCTGTGGAGCTGCTTCAAGAGAGCGTTTCTATTATATACCTTTTATTATGGCCACGCTATTATCATTAGCACTTGTGATCGCAGGTTAGTGCTTGTTCTGAATCTCTAATTTGACTTAATATATAACATAATTTCCACAAAGTTCTCCGTATCTAAATGTGTCTAACATTATTAACGGGCTGCACTGCATGAAATTCTACACAAAAATGTTCTAATGTCTTATTTAATTTGTCTTCTTTTTCTCCACCTACGTATCAATCAATGAATTTTATTTGTCACGTGAAATTAGTGAAGGTACAACTCCAGTGAAATGCAATCCCGTTAGCTTACCTTCAATTTGTGAATTATTCACCATAAAGCAAACGCCTCCTTCTTTTTTTCCTGCCAGACCTCTGCCCAGTCAGATCGGCACCCAGAAAAGACTCACCAGGCTGAATGTCGCCGTCCGGCACTGCAGGATCCAGCTGTTTGGACCAGAGACCACATGAACTCAGTCACATGATCCTGGAGTCCTTATTTCAGTCCTGTGGATTTGTATTTTACACACACAGAGTTTTGAGAAAAACTTTCCACCAGCCTGAATGAAAATCCAGAAACAACCAGAGGCATTATGTCTACATGTTCTACAGGCTTTTAATTCCCTTTCCGCAGTATTTAGGAGCTGTTCCAAACTTTTGCCAGAGCACAACACAGCACTAGCTAAGCATTACAATTGTGCAATTTGTCACCAGTATAGGTTTATATGTTATGAAAAGATATAGATATCGGGGCGCTGCAAATTTGGCCCCTGAGGGCCAGGGCAGCCATTTTTCAAATTCCAAATAGGAGCTTAAAATTCCTAAATGTTGCAGAAAACTGACTTTATGACTCTTGATGATTTCTTTAGAACGGCAAGATCTTCAGCTTTTCCATCGGTGTATTTCACTTTTCATTAGCAGTAAAATTGACGGAGATATCGCTGGATAAAGTTCTGGGTCGCCAGTAACCTGTAATCACAGTTAAAGTGATACTGTACTTTGGTAGAACTTTGGGTTTTATCGCTAACTGGCCAGGGCACATGCCCAACTATAGGTGAAAATCGTCATCAATTGCTACCGTACTCGCATGAGCGGATTACGGTTTGTTATGCTTTTTTTCTCTCTCCGTTCACTCCCGTTGCTAGCGAAACAAATCTCTAAATCACAGTTAAGCGTTTCTTCACAGCGCCTAAGCCAAATGAACCGAACAAAACTCGTTTAAGGGCACGCTACTTCGGTCCTCTGCTCTCTGTGTTGGTGTTTCATCGAGAGCTGGGTTAGCTCCTTCTCCACATTAAAGTTGGGCCAGTGTAAAAACTTTCAAACCCGTTTGGTATTAAGCCACAACACTGGACCGTTACACCGAATTTAACCACTAGGTCTCGCACTTGACTCAGCAGCCACAACTCAGTGGAGTGGCTTGTCACTAAAATGAGAATAACTAAGCTGCGGTCGAATAGTCCTTTTTGCTTAGGAAGGTTCCTAACGGAGTGAAATGACCCAGAAGTATCTAAGTAGCAGCCATGATGAGAGCTGTTTGAATTCTCCAAATGCTGAGGAAAGGAGCTTCAATGATTAATTTATTATCTCCTTTAGCATAGGATACACTGGACCATCCTTTACCAAAGGAAAGGAGATAACATCCCACAATTCCTTGCGTCTGCAGCATTTAAAGCGACTCACCGTTTGGTCGTCGCTGATAACAAACGATATGCTTATCTTGCATATTATTTTCATACCCTCATACACTAATTGGGATTAATATTTGTATATGTATGATATATGTTTAATATTAGTGGACAGTGACAACCATTTCATTTCACTTTATTTTTAATTAATTATTTATTTAGAACATGTAACAAATACCTCAGTAAAAAACAAAACAAGAATAACAAATAAAATGAACAGTAAACAATCAATTAACAAATAATCAGCATAAATAAATATTACATGTCCGAAAAGGAGTAGTAAGAAGTATATGGTCCTAAACCTTCTCCATAACTCGAACAATTAACAAAATTTTTTAGCATATATTCCTTTATGTATTTCAATTCCAACCTTTGTAATGAAGTGATATTTTTAACCGGTTGTCCACGTCTAAGGTCAGATGATCCTTTATTATATGTTGATGTAAAGTGTTCCAGCAGCAGATGGACTGGCGGTATCTCTCTTTCAAACACCGTGGGTGAAGCAGCCTGTCATTGAAAGACCTATTTAATAACACACGGGGGGAATGCAGAGCCTTTTGTAGTCCATCTTAAGAACATTGTAGTTTCACCACGGCAGATCCGCGTCACTAACATCTGCCGCCGTCGCATAATAATTACGGAGCCTAGTGTAAGTGCAGTCGGATTCTCTAAACATCACGGTTCTGTTTTCCTAAGTCCTTATGAATTCTCCTTCTCATCTTTCCTTGACCTCATGCCGTTTTCCATCGAGGTCAACGAAACGTGGTTAGGAAAAGACGTTAGGACGTCATTTTTTTACTTTTCTTTTTTTGCCCTGATCCACCTTAAATCAGCATTGACATTTTGCTTTAACTCGGAAACTATTTAATTTAGGAGCTTCAAATTTAGTTTGATGGTTGACAGTGTGGTCTAGATGTGTCTTTTGGGGGTTAGAAGTCCAGGGTGCCCAAAATTTCAGAAATTTTTCCAAAAGGGCAAAACCCTTGGCCCTACTTTAGCAGGGGTCAAGCTGTGAGCCAGGGTATGTAGGCCATGCTCACTTTTGCCTTGTTTTATATATGTTTATGTATAAAATATGTTAGCACCGATAGCAACAAGACCACAGGGTTAACGTTAGCCGGCTACACAGATTAGCATAGCCCGTTCTCGTCCAGAATATAACCTAGCTTGTTAGCCTTAGCTTGCTTGGTAGCTTCAAGCTAGGTTGGCGTGTTTCAGCAACCAGGCTTCATTCGGCCCGCCTCAGCTCCATCCACGCTCCACCTCTTTGCCCATTTTAGGATAAGCTAGAGTTGGCGCTGCCAAGATGGCGACGGCTGAAGCCACCCCCTTTGAGTTTCCTTTTTGCTCTTCAGAAACCTTTGAGTGAAGTCCCGGAGACTGTCCATATTTCATACAGTCTATGGGACAGACGCTACTGTTACCAAAAAATGATAATCCTATTGGAGTTGGCACCTTGGCGTGGTGGATTAGCTTGTGTGTCTCAGTGACCCTGTGAGCTATTTCGACAGAAGACTAATTTTAGTTTCCTAAAATTCACAGGGCAGAGACCAGACTAATATCAACTCCCCTGCTCAGATTTGCAGGTCATTTAAAAATTAAAACATTGTAGTATGAACCTGAAGTGCCTACCCAAACTAAGAAGTTCTCATGCGACCTGTGACTAGAGGTGACCGCCAATCCTGAACTTTATCCAGCGATATCTCTGTCAATTGTACAGATAATAAAAAGAAAAGTAAACTGATAGAAAGCTGAAAATCATTCTGTCATGAAGGTAACGGGGTGAAGTTTGACCCTGAAGTGATAATTTTCCTGCAACAATTAGGAATATTTAGAGTGTAATAAAGGCCTTTTAACTTCCTGCACTAACAAAGCTGGACCTTTATATTTTTCTAGCATGGGAGAGACTTGTATCTGTCTTTTGAAATATATATATATATATATATAGCTTTAATTTTATTTTTATTTTTATTGTGTAAATTAATGTTTCTCTAATATATTCCTTCACAGTTCAACACACTTTAAATTGTCTGTTTGAATGGTGCTATAAAAAATAAAAGTCGATAATAAAATAAAGATTGATTGAACATGTGTTTCACTTGCTAGACCAGACTGAAGGTAAATACAGTCAGAAAGTTAAGATGGCTTCAGTACAGGTCTGACAGCATTGCCAGGGAATAGAAGAATAATTAATAAAAGATGTCTACTGTCTGGGTTGGGTTGTACTGCAGAGTCAAATCATTAATTGCAAATGACTGGAATCAACATATCTTGGTTCCCTAATATTTCTATCGTCTACATACATCTATCAACAATGACATTAATGACAATGCTAATGAGTGCAGACCAGATCTCTATCCTCCAACATCTCGGCTCGCTGGCCACTAATAGAAAATCTGTTGCCAGAAACCTAGGTGTCACTTTTTATTACCAGCTGAAATTTAATAAACTTATCAAGAACGTTATTCAGTCCTGCTGCATTCACCTGAGGAGTATTTCAAAAAAATGTAAATAGTAAATGGACTTGCACTTATATCCTGCCTTTCTAGTCTTCTGACCACCCAAAGCGCTTTACACTACATGTCAGCATTCACCCACTTACACACACATTCATACACTGATGGCAGAGGCTGCCATGCAAGGTGCCAACCTGCCAATCAGGATCTAATCTAAATACTCAAGCAGCTGTATAAAATATAATGCAACACAACGGTCATGTAAAAATACTATTTTTATGAAGGTAATTTCTTTTGAGACTGTGTCAGAGAGGTGTTGATATAAACAGGTCATTTTGACTCCGCCATATTAAAATGCAGTTGTTGTCCACTCTCTGGGCATAGTTCAGTAGGACCTTTATTTTGAAGAATTAGTCCGGAAGTGTCTTTGGTAGAGGGGAGGAGAGTTGCACGAGGCGGCAGATTTGAATTTGTTTGTTGTATCCGCTGGTTTTGACTTTGGTTTGACTTATTTAGGATTTACGACATAGGCTACACCTTGGATTTGCGGATATCGGGACTTGGTAACTATAGGACTGAGTATTGTGGGGAACACTTTGTGGTGATATCTCCGACGGCCTGTATAGGTCCGGAACGATATTATCACATTTGTTCGTTGCAAACTCTGACTTGTTTGAAAGAGCCTAAACCAGAGGCCAGCCCAAGCCGGGTGAGAGTGGGGAGGCTGGACAGTTTGGAGGGGAATGGGAGCAAGTGAAGAAGAAAAAAGGTAAGAGAAATCGCAGGAGATCTCAATATATTGAACACTGCTGATAGTGACATGGACAGGCAGGTTAAGAGCAGGAAGGTGGAAATGCGGGACGAAGAGATCAAAGTAGTGTTTAAAGTAAAGGGCGGATTTGACTGGTTTTATATCAGCCCACTCAAGCTATCAAGCGACATAATTATGTGGCAAGAATGTAGAGGGTTTTATACCCGGAGCCCATGGTGCTTAAGGAGTCATTTACAATGTGTCTTCAGAAATCTCGGAGGAAGAGTTGAAGGGAGGGACAGTGATCAAGCCTACCCGCATGGGAGAGAGAAGAGAAAGCTCAGCTGTGTTACTGACATTTGAAGGCCACTCGTTAAAATCAATTCTCAGCACTGAGAACAGCGAAACAACAAAGGCTGTAATCGACTATCTTTGTCGCAAAGGGCTCTACATGAGGATTTAATCCAACCAATGGCGATCTACAAATGACCTGTGGAGGGCAGCAATACGCCTCTGATGCGTCTAGTCTGCCGCTAATTGAAACAGAAGAAGCATCGTCTACTTTCGGCGTGGCGCAGTTCATCTCCAACGAGCCTATTCAGTCGGTGCATGCAAGGGGTGCCCGTGACGTCATCCTCTCATGCTTTGCATTCATTTACCAAAAAAAACTGCTCGACAGCTCTTAGTTTTCACAACAAACACCACCTGTTTGAATCCATACTTTCTGTGATTTATCACTAGATTTCAGGCTATTAGTCTCATGTTGTATAATGAAGGTTTAACCTGTAAATAATCTTGGGTGCTCCCATTTCCTCCTTCAACAGGTCTTCGATACAGACCTCAAACATGCCCCACCCCCCCGCCAAGTCCCGAAATTTAAACCTCTAGGAACTTTCCAGCTGGCTGTGTTGTGCTAGTTAGTGAGGCTAACTGTTAAACTAAATCGATTTTGTCGTTTGTGGGATTTTTTAAATCCATAACAGTACAACTGTATCCAATGCTCGATGAAACTATGTGATAGTTTGTGTTATCATGCTTTCGACTTTGGCTGTCTTCGGTAAGTATCGAACAGTAACGGAAGTCCTGTAACGCTAACGTTAGTTAGCTATTAAGCTAGTGAATGGTTATGGTTAGCTATTAAGCTAACGTTAGCTAACTTAATAGTTAACGTTACGCAGCATGTTGTGCAGACTCGGATATAAGTTAACGTTAGATTGATAGATGTTTATTATCAGTCCTTTCGGAAATGAATCATGAGCCATACAACAAACAAACAATGCAACACTGTAAAGCACAAATTATTTACGAGCCCTATAGTCAGAGATTGTGTCGCTCTATACCGTCTGTCTTCTACCCTTATCAGCCTCTAACAGCAAGTATGTAGGTGCTACATTAAAACAGTGAAACTAACGTTACTGTTTCTTTAACAGGGTATGTTGCTGCACTCATGGCACCAGCGATGTGCTGTCCTCCTAGGGAATATGAAACAAAGGACGGGGAATGCTGTCTGATGTGTCATGAAGGTAAATTATAACTCTAACCTCGTCTTTCAGGATTGATCTGCAGTGCTAGTGTCTACAGATCAGGAAGAGATGGAGGTGTCACGCATTGTCACCTAAATAGTGTGTTAAGTTAATGTGAGATAGCCCTGTTTTTATGTATGCATTTTATTTCTGTCATTTTTGTACCAACCTGAGGCAGAACATTTTGATGAATGAGACATGTATATTTGCCTTGTTTGTTTGTTTGTACTTGTCATGTTCTCAATATAAAAAAACTCAGTGTAAGTAACGTTACCCATTTTAACCAACAGTAACCTTATACCTATCTCATGCTGGACAGGAATTCACACTAATGTGAAGCTAAGACGTTAAAACACAAACCATGGAACCAGGCTGAACACACATTTATGCTAAATCTGGGCTAGAGAGGCGTAGTCCCCTTCCAGTGGACCCCATGGGACCTTATTTTAGAAAGAATATGTACAGTGAGAGACAAGTATTTATTTTTTTCCTTTTTGAATTGCACCATGAATCACATTATGATATGTGTCAATTTAAAAGATAATTTTGCAAGTCAAGAAAGTCTCAGTTTGTCGTAGTACCGTTTAGTTTCGTTTGAAACCGTTCAGTGAACTACATCTCTCGTCTCGCACAATATTAGTTACCAACACTAGCTACCTAGATAACTTAGCTATGCTCCATGCACAAATGAAACGTTAGCCTACCTGATGTGTTTTATCCAGAGACTCCTGGTCTTTTTATCAGCCGGGAAGGGAAAGAAGGATCAGACCCGTTGCTGGTGTGAGTTCATCCCAGTAGGAAACACACAGGTATCGTAGCTTCAGCCAGGGAGACGTCACTACGACGGTGTGTCGTCTTTCTAATTACGTATTTTCACAGTCTGATAATTCAACAGCTTTAATAAAAGGTGTAATTCTATTCACTTGCAAAATTATCTTTTAAATTGACAAACATCATCTGTGTGATTCATGGCGCATTTCAAATGGGATAAAAAAATTATGTCTCTCTCCGTTGTCTACCATACATATTTTTTCCTAAATAATGTCCCATGGTGGTCCACTGGAAGGGGCGTGACTTCACCTCTCTATTGGTAGCATTTCTAATGTGTCTCAACGGCTCTCAACATGGCGACAGCAAGACGCAGCTTGCAGCTAACAGTGCTAAACAGTGCAAACAATGGCGAAAGTGCTGACAGAGACAGGGTTGTACGAATCTAGGTTGACTCCCTGCCGGGCCTAAGCATCAGGGAATAATTTATTTTTAAAATGTTTTTTAAACAAGAATGTGTTATACAAATAAAGAACTCCTTTAAGGAATAATTCAGTGCGTGGGTTGTGTGATTAACGTTAGCGAGTGTCGGTATGCGGTCGAGAGAGAGAGAGCGAGGGAGCGTGTGACAGACTGACGGCGAGTACGGCAATAATGTTATAGCTGTGAGCAGCACACACTGGCCCAATAAAGACCTGAAACACAATTGTTACTGACACTATCAGATACAGTTTCTTAATTGTTACTTCCCATCATGTCTTGGTGACGTCGTGTTTTTGTCTTGAACAGGTTCAGTTGTTCAAAGAGACTGCACACAGCAGTCAGGCACACGGTGCAGCGCCTGTGTGAATGGGACTTATATGAACCAACCCAATGGCCTGAGTAAATGTTTCCTCTGCACCTCCTGTGACCAAGGTATGTCCACAATGAACTGATTAACATTTCTGTCTTTCAACCTCCAAATTCAGTTTTGATTTTGACAAATGCGGTAACGTGGAAAAGGTTTGACTGAATTAAGATGCTGGGCAAAATTTAAACGTATAAAACAAATTGCAATAAATAAAAATACATTGCAGCCCTGCTAATGAATGCAGTTTGATACAAAATAAATAATGTGATAATGTACTGCTATGTTGGCAGCGTGTTTGCTGAAAAGTGAGCCCTAATAATTCAGGAAATGTCCTTACAGGTTGTGTTGTAACAGGTATGTGATTTATATGGAGCCTTGAGTGCACCACAGCGATATAATAGATTTTCACAGTGTTAAATTATAAATAATATAATATACCTTATTGACCAATAAAAAAGCCATATAAATAAATAAATTAAAACTGCATTGAAATAGCATGTTCTGAAGCTCCAAGTAAAAAATAAAACATCCATCCATCCATCTTCAACTGCTTATCCGGGGTCGGGGGGCAACAGCTCCAGCAAAAATAAAACAATGTATCATTATATTTCTCTCTTAATGATCAATAATTCAATTTCAGAATGTAATGTACATGCTCGGCACAGGGAAGAAGATTCAGTAGGTTGCAATCTGCAACCTCACCGCTAGATGTCGCCAAATCCTACACACTGGCCCTTTAAGCTTGCATAAAATGTATAAATGTATGTTTAACAACAATATAATGACTATTTTTTCTGTTTGCTTTTAGGTCATGGTGTCTTTGTCCAAAAGGAGTGCACAGCCACAAAGGACACAATTTGTGAAGTTTTAAGTGGCTATTTCTGCAAACATTTGATGGATGATGCAGGATGTAGTTTAGCAGAAAAACATTCTCCATGTCCACCTGGTCACAGGGTTAAAGAACCTGGTAAGAAAAATTCAAGTCAGACTAGTCCGACAGTGAGTATGTTTACATGCACACTACTATCCTGGTTTGGCACATAGTGTAGCCTGGTTATTCAGCTGCAAGTATACATGGTATTAATAACAGTATCCAAGTGTCTGAGCCTCGGCGACAGTTCAGAACTTCAGACACGTCTTTGACTCCTCCAGATCCAGCAGATTTGTCATTTCTGTCAGCCAGTTTGGTTGGCCTGGACTGCTGCATTTACCACACTGCTGTATTTAGCCTTTCCATCTGATCATCAGAAATGGAAGACAAGAGTGACAATACAGTTTGTATGTGTACCTGTGTAAGATTTTGACTTTTACTTCAGCACAGACATCATCACATCAAGTATCATCATATGTTTTACTCTATAACCTTTTTTTTTTTTTTTTAAGTTATTTTTTTGGGGACATTTTTTCCATTTTTTTATTGAGAGGACAGTGGATAGAGTCTTGGAAAGGGGGAGAGAGAGAGTGGATGTGGAAAGGGCCACAGGCCGGATTCGAACCCGGGCCGCCGCGGTCAGGACCAAGCCTTGTTGCATGGACGCCCGCTCTACCAAATGAGCTAACCCATGTTTTACTCTATAACTTGAAAGTGTCTCCTCTATAGTGCCTGCTCTATAACATATTCAGGTTTCTGAAACCAGGATATGATGACCTGGGCCCGTGTTTATCAGGCGTATCAGTAACCCTCCTGAAAGTTGACCTAGGACTAAAAGTATTCATATCTCAGGACTGATTTCCTGCACTGACATGCTTGGTACACTCATGTCATAACTGGGATACTAGTGTGCATGTTAAACTACTCAATGAAGACACTGAGTTGAGTCTGATAAATGATGGATCTTCACCAGATGTTGGGTTCCTGTTATTAATCTTACTTTTATCTGTTTCTCTTAAGGAACCAGCAGAACTGATACAGTGTGTGAACTTTGTCAGCCAGGCAATTTTTCACAGGATGGCCTGAATTGCACGGTTTGGACAAGGTAAGACTTTGTTTGTACAGTAATTACTCAAAAAAGTAGTTTTTTCCTGCACTGTAGCACAAAATGTTGATTGTTGATCATTTCCATCCACAGGAGATTCAAACATTGCCAATCCCCCAGTCTTATTTCATCTGATCTTTCAATAGACTTTTTTTTAAAGTGTTACTTTTAATATATTTTTTTAGTTTGACATTACCCACTTTGTACTTTTAACATTATGTTGACACTTCAAATGAGTTTTCATTTGAAACACACAAAGTATTAAAGTTGTCTTTCATTTCTCTTTTCCGACAGTTGCTCAGAAACCCAAGTACAGATCAAAGAAGGAAGCAGCAGCAGTGATGTTGTCTGTGGAGCTGCTTCAAGAGAGCGTATCTATTATATACCTGTTATTATGGCCACGCTATTATCATTAGCACTTGTGATCGCAGGTTAGTGCTTGTTCTGAATCTCTAATTTGACTATATATAAATATATGACATAATTTCCATCCATTTGTTTTCTCCTCATTGCCTTCAGTGGCTGGTCACTAATGGTTTTAGCTAATATGTTTCTTGCTTTTGGATTTCAGGCAAACTGTCTTCGAAAAAAACAGGTACGATTTGTGTCCTAAATACATATTTTTTAAGTTCTCCGTATGCAAATGTGTCTCAAATTTGTTCACACAACGGGCTGCACTGCATGAAATTCTACACAAATGTTCTAATGTCTTATTTAATTTGTCTTCTTTTTCTCTACCTACGTATCAATCAATGAATTTCATTTGTCACGTGAAATTAGTTAAGGTACAACTCCAGTGAAATGCAATCCCGTTAGCTCACCTTCAATTTGTGAATTATTCACCATAAAGCAAACGCCTCCTTCTTTTCTTCCTGCCATAGACCTCTGCTCGGTTAGATCGACACCCAGTACAAGAAAATGTCTCACCAGTCTGAATGACGCCGTCCGGCACTGCAGGATCCAGCTGTTTGGACCAGAGACCACATGAACTCAGTCACATGATCCTGGAGTCCTTATTTCAGTCCTGTGGATTTGTATTTTACACACACAGAGTTTTGAGAAAAACTTTCCACCAGCCTGAATGAAAATCCAGAAACAACCAGAGGCAATATGTCTACATGTTGTAAGTACATTCTTGGACGTGATATCTCAGGAACTCAAGGAGGGAATTTCTTCAAATTTGGTGTAAACTTCCACTTGGAAACAAGAATGAACTGATTGGATTTTGGTGGTCAAAGGTCAATGTCTAACAGGATAAAATGATGAAGTGAGGACATTTTGGATAGATGTGGATATAAACTGCATCTTGACTGGTTGGTGGAAGTATACAAGCACGAGGCGGTAATCGCAGTTGTTTTTACAATCAATTATCACGCCCATTACATGCATTACAATTGGGAATTTTGTGATAATGGCAACAAATTTGTCACTAGTATAGGTTTATATGTTATGAAAAGATATAGATATCGAGGCGCTGCAAATTTGGCCCCTGAGAGCCAGGGCAGCCATTTTTCAATAGCTCCTCCTCCACATTAGAGTTGGGCCAGTGTAAA
The DNA here is from genome assembly GCF_043250625.1 of Sebastes fasciatus. NCBI lineage: Eukaryota > Metazoa > Chordata > Actinopteri > Perciformes > Sebastidae > Sebastes > Sebastes fasciatus. The sequence goes on from NC_133802.1 coordinate 9,042,947, forward strand.
AACTTTCAAACCGGTTTGGTATTAAGCCACAACATTGGACCGTTACACCGAATTTAACCACTAGGTCTCGCACTTGACTCAGCAGCCACAACTCAGTGGAACGGCTTGTCACTAAAATGAGAATAGCTGGGCTGTGGTCTAATAGTCCTTTTTGCTTAGGACGGTTCCTAACAGAGTGAAATGACCCAGAAGTACCTCAGAAGCAGCCATGATGAGAGCTGTTTGAATTCTCCAAATGCTGAGGAAAGGAGCTTCAATGCTTCCTTTATCTCCTTTAGCATAAGATACACTGGACCATCCTTTACCAAAGGAAAAGAGAGAATAACATCCAACAATTCCTTGCGGCCGCAGCATTTAAAGCGACGCACCGTTTGGTTGTCGCTGATAAACGATATGCTTATCTTGCATATTATTTTCATACGCGCATACACTAATTGGGATTAATATTTGTGTATATGATATATGTTTAATATTAGTGGACAGTGACAACCATTTCATTTCACTTTATTTTTAAATAATTATTTATTTGGAACATGTAACAAATACCTCAGTAAAAAACAAAACAAGAATAACAAATAAAATGAACAGTAAACAATCAATTAACAAATAATCAACATAAATAAATATTACATGTCTGAAAAGGAGTAGGAAAAAGTAAATGGTCCTACACCTCCATAACTCGGTACAATTAACTCAATATTTATATATTTCTTTATGTATTTCAATTCTAACCTTGGTAATGAAGTGATATTTTTCACCGGTTGTCCACGTTATGTCAGATGATTCTTTATTATATGTTGATGTAAAGTGTTCCAGCAGCAGATGGACCGGCGGTATCTCTCTTTAAAATACCGCAGGTGAAGGAGTCTGTCACTGAAAGACCTATTTAATAACACGGGGGAATGCAGAGCTTTTTGTAGTCCATCTTAAGAACATTGTAGTTTCACAACGGCAGATCCGCGTCACTAACATCCGCCGCCGTTGCATCTTTATTTAAAAAATAAAACATTGTCGTATGAACCTGAAGTGCCTACCCAAACTAAGAAGTTCTCATGTGACCTGTGACTAGAGGTTACCGCCAATCCTGAACTTTATCCAGCGATATCTGTCAAATGTACAGATAATAAAAAGAAGAGTACACTGAGTCTTTACCATGTATAGTAAGTTTTAGCTTTGACATCTGTTCATATGCGTCATGTGAGTGCTTTCTCTCTACCAGTTTCCTGTACAGATTAAAGATATTCAATGACTTCAATGAAATCATGAGTTGTGTGTCTGTGTTCTTACGTGCCTGATGTGCAGATAGGTCACTGTTTCCCCGTCTCTGTGTCAAAGCTAGATGAATCCTTCGCTGTCCTCGACCCCTCCGCTAGTCAATCAGCCTGTGTGTCCTGGTTCTCAGGGCTATTCCTTGCCCAGTGTCCCGTCTTTCCACAGCTGAAGCAGGCGTCGGATCTCCCCCTGCCTCCACCCCTTCGGCCATGGCGTCCTCTGCCTCTGCTTCTCCCACGCCCTTTAACTTGGTCCTCATACACCCTCAGCTGTGCCATTTGCAGTCTGTATGTCAGCTGGATGCTTTTCCTCTTCTTCCTGTCGTTCAAATATTTTTCCGCATGGATGGCGTGATTCTCGATAGTCTCAAGGTGTCCGCATTCCCAAGTGATGCAATTGCGTTTTATCATCTCACTGATCTCTGGTCTGACGCCACTGATGAAGCGGTCCCGAAGATGAGCTTCCCAGGGACCGACCTCATTGTTTCCCCCCATGGCAGCTGGTCGTAGGAGGCCGCTGTGTGTTGTGAACCTCTGTGAGTCTGATAAGGTAGGCAAACACAGTCTTATCATCCCTCTGTTTGCACAGTGATATTTTGCCAATGTCCATTGTCACTGGGAAAGCAGTCTTTACACCGTTGCAAAGTCTAGTTATGGTGTTTCTGTACTGGAGATTTCCTTCGTTCTCCCAGTCTGGTTTTGTTGGCCTCTGGTCATTCAGTGGGAGCTTGTCAGCTACCTTGGCGTAGTTGTTGCCCATCTGGGACATGACTACAACTACAACGACAACAACTTGTAGTTCAGTTGTGGTGGGCGTGGGGCAGTGTATGGTGGAGGCTTGGTTGCTGAGCTTGCTGGGCCCTCTTCCTCCATCATTGCTCCTTCCACTGGTGGAGGTGGAGTGCTGGGCAGCACTGCCTGGGCCGGCTGTCATCTTTGCGGTGTCGAGTCCAGATCAGGATCTAGTTTGAGACACTGAGACATGGATTTTAGTGGCGTTGTCCCTGATTTTTGTTTACTGTCTGTACTTTTTAGTTAAAGACCGTGGACTATGGGAGGGAAAGAATTTTTTTTTTTAATTTTTGAATAAGATTAGAGATTTCTACAGTTGGTTGTACTTTCATATACTTCAACTCCTACAGGTGGTTATGCTTTAACTCGTGTAAGGTTATACTTCTAGTTTACTTTTCCCCACTTTTTTTTTTCTTTATCTTCTTTTTTTTAATAATCTTTTCCATTATTTCTATATAGTTATTCTTAATCCACCCAGGAGCAGAGCTTTGCCTTGCTGCTCTTCTTGGAGCCAACGCCGACACCACACCGCTGGAGGCCCAGGCCGTATTGTTGGGCCTGCTGCACTAAAATTAGATTTTCTAAAGGGGCTCTGGCGCTCTGAAACACTACTGCTTTTGTCGACAGGGACACCAATATCAACAGAGAATTAAAGTTCCTTACAGTAGCTTTAATTTTACTTTGCTTTTTATTGTGTTATTGAATGTTGTTCTAATGCATTCCTTCACTATGCAACAATAGTCTGTTTGAATGGTGCTATAAAAATAAAGATTGATTGAACATGTGTTTCACTTGCTAGACCAGACTGAAGGTAAAAACAGTCAGAAAGTAGAGATGGCTTCAGTACAGGTCTGACAGCATTGCCAGGGAATAGAATAATAAATAATAAAAGATGTCTACTGTCTGGGTTGGGTTGTAATGTAGAGTCAAATCATTAATTGCAAATGACTGGAATCAACATATCTTGGTTCCCTAATATTTCTATCATCTACATACATCTATCAACAATGACATTAATGACAATGCTAATGAGTGCAGAACAGATGTCTATCCTCCAACATCTCGGCTCGCTCGCCACTAATAGAAAATCCTTTGCCAGAAACCTAGGCGTCACTTTTTATTACCAGCTGAAATTTAATAAACTTGTCAAGACTGTTATTCAGTCCTGCTGCATTAACCTGAGGAGTATTTCAAAAACTGTAAATAGTAAATGGACTTGCATTTATATCCTGCCTTTCTAGTCGTCAGACCACCCAAAGCGCTTTACACTACATGTCAGCATTCACCCACTTACACACACATTCATACACTGATGGCAGAGGCTGCCATGCAAGGTGCCAGCCTGCCAATCAGGATCTAATCTAAATACTCAAGCACCTGTATAAAATATAATGCAACACAACAGTCATGTAAAAATACTACTTTTATGAAGGTAATTTCTTTTGAGACTGTGTCAGAGAGGTGTTGATATAAACAGGTCATTTTGAAGAATTAGTCCGGAAGTGTCTTTGGCCCGGGCTCGAGGAGTGGAGGCTGTTGGTTGGAGGAGAGTTGCACGGGGCGGAAGATTTGAATTTGTTTGTTGTATATGCTGGTTTTGACTTTGGTTTGACTTATTTATGATTAACGACATAGACTTTGGATTTGCGGACATAGTATTTGGTAACTATAGGGCTGGGTATTGCGGGGAACACTTTGTGGTGATATCTCCGACGGCCTGTATAGGTCCGGAACGATATTTTCACATTTGTTCGTTGCAAACTCTGACTTGTTTGAAAGAGCCTAAACCAGAGGCCAGCCCAAGCCGGGTGAGAGTGGGGAGGCTGGACAGTTTGGAGGGGAATGGGAGCAAGTGAAGAAGAAAAAAGGTAAGAGAAATCACAGGAGATCTCAAGATATTGAACACTGCTGATAGTGACATGGACAGGCAGGTTAAGAGCAGGAAGGTGGAAATGCGGGACGAAGAGTTTAAAGTACTGTTTAAAGTAAAGGGCGGATTACCTGGTTTTAGATCAGTAAGCCCACTCAAGCTATCAAGCGACATAACGCGAGAGATTGGAGATGGCCAACATCATACGGAATGCTAATGGTGATCTGTAAATCAGCTGATCAGCTAAATAAAGCATGTAAGGTTAAAAGATTATGTGGCAAGAATGTAGAGGCTTTTATACCCGGAGCCCGTGGTGCTAAAAGAGTCATTTACAATGTGTCTTCAGAAATCTCGGAGGAAGAGTTGAAGGCAAATCTGAAGGGAGGGACAGTGATCAAGGCTACCCGCATGGGAAAGAACCGCAGTGGAGAGAGAAGAGAAAGCTCAGCTGTATTACTGACATTTGAAAGAGAGGAGCTATCAGAGAAAGTTGTGCTTGGATATATGTGTTTCCGCGTGAAGGAGTATGAAAGACCACCGTTAAGATGCTATAAGTGCCAGAGATTTGGCCATATAGCAGCAGTATGTAACGGACAGCGTCGATGTGGGAAATGCAGTGAAGATCATGAGTTTAAAGAGTGTAATGGACATGTTAAATGTTGCAACTGTGGGGGAAATCCTGTGGCGGCATTTCGAGGATGCCCCTATCATGTCAAGGCTGAGCTAATACAGAAGGTAAGAAATAAGAATAAGGTGTCATATGCAGAAGAACTGAAAATGATTGAGGGAGGGAACAAGAATAATCCCTCAGCAGGGCCTGTGAGGCAGCAGCCCATACACATGACAGTACCGGATGACTCAATCCTGGTTAAAAGGGGATTTTGTAATTCCAGGATATGAATGCTCAAGGGCAGACAGAGAAAATAGAACTGGGGGAGGGTGTGCCACATTTCTTAAGAGAGGATTGCAATATAGAAGAGTTGAGATTAACACCGAGTTGGAGTGTGTGGTGGTTAAAGTGTGGTCTGCGCAGGGCAAGATATCTGTTGTTCACCTCTACAACCCTGGATTACAGCTGGAGGAAGAAAAACTGGAACGTATAATGGATAAAGTCGAGCTACCTGTAATATGGGCTAGGGTACCAGATATTTCATCATCTGGATGATCTGGTATTAGAAGAGATATTGGCACTTATCAATACAGTATGGGAACAAGGACATCTGCCAAAAGAATGGAAACACTCGACGATTATACCGTTACAGAAACCTGGTAAAATAGCAAATGAACCCGGCTCCTACCGACCTATTGCACTCACGGATGTGCTATGTAAGATAATGGAACGTATGGTCACAGATAGGCTTGTGTACATGCTCGAGAAACAGGGGTATTTTGTCCCATATCAGAGTGGTTTCAGGGTTGGAAGATCCACTATGGACTCTGTGCTAGTGCTGGATATGGACATCAGCAAATATAGAAGTCGTAGTTTGTGTGTTTCTCGATATTGAGAAAGCGTATAATATGTTGTGGAAAGAAGGGGTTCCCCCCAGGGAAGTGTAATAAGTCCAGTTTTATTCAATATAATGATAAATGATATGTTTTGTAAAGTGGGAAATGGTTTTGGTGTATCTCTATTTGCTGATGATGGGGCCATATGGAAAAGGAGTCAAAATTATGAACATATTTTTAAGCAGTTACAACATGCTTTGGACAGAGTAGTGACATGGGCAGAGGAATGGGGTTTTAAAATTTCAGTTGCCAAGACAAAATATATGATCTTTGGTTTCAAAAAGGAAAGAACCACAGCAGGACCTCAGGATATATAACAAACCAATAGAAAGAGCTAAAACATTTAAATTTCTGGGCGTCTGATTTGAGAAGAGAATGACATGGAGGGTGCATATAGAGAAGACGGTCGCCAGATGTGAGAAAGTCATTAATGTCATGCGGTATCTGGTAGGAACTGTCTGGGGAGCTGGTTGAGGAACATTAATGATGCTATATAGGGCGATCAGAAGGTCTAAAATTGATTATGGCTGTATGGCATATGGAGCAGCTGCTGGTTCTGTGCTCAAGAGGCTGGATGTAGTGCAGGCTAAAGCACTCAGAATATGTAGCGGAGCTTTCAGAACAACACCTATTAATGCTCTTTTAATTGAAATGGGAGAAACCACATTAGAGCTGAGGAGGAGCAAATTAGCTTTCAATTATTGGTCTAAACCAGAGGTCTTCAACAGGGGGTCTGCGACCCCTAGGGGGTCCACAGAGGTACTGCAGGGTGGGTCGCAAAATGTTCCTCTTATTATTTTTTTTAATTATTATTATTATTATTTTATATTAATTTTTGGTTGATTAGACAACATCACTCATTTTCGTTTCCAAATTTGTTTATAATAAAAATGTCAATTTGAATAGCTGGTATACATGATTATCATGCAATTGACAGAAGTTGTTGATATTGGCATTGGTATCAGTTAACAAGGTATGTTTATAAATGGCAGTGGCATTGCCACCCTACTCACTGTACGTTGCACACGTTTAAAATAAAAACATGAATATATGAACCTGTGTATTATTTGAATAGCTTAGTATTGAATGCACAATAACAAGGTACATTTATACATGGCACTAGGCCCAGTTTAATATAAAACACAATTTTATACAATATATATAGTAGGGGGTACCTGCTCCATCTTTCCATCAGTTTGGGGGTCCTTGGCCTGAAAAACGTTGAAGACCCCTGGTCTAAACTACAGAGCTGTTGGTCTACAATACTTAACAAGCAACTGTTGGGGGAGCACTGGGAATTTCAGGGAAGAAAAGGAATAAGGAAGGGGAGTTTGGTAAATAACTTGGGTGAGAAGGCACAGGAAATGGGGGTGAAGGATTTGCCGATGGGCCCGGCAGTGTGCTGGCCACCTGTTCTACCATGGCTTTTTCCAGAACCTGATGTAGACCTGTCAGTGTTAGACCGAGTCAATTAAAAGCATGCAGGTGATCCAGTGACATTGGTTAGTAAGATACTGTATGTAAGGAAAAATGGGCAGACTACACACAGATTTACACTGATGGCTCCAAAAATATGAACAGTGGTAAAGCTGCAATAGGAATAAGCATCCCACAATTACAGTTACAACATGGAAAACGTATACCAGATTATATGTCAGTCTTCACTACAGAGCTGGTAGCAATTCTGTGGGCACTTGGGTGGGTGGAGGAAGTCAGACCAGGGAAAGTCATCATATGCTCAGATTCTGCAGCAGCACTAATGGCACTGAAGGGAGGGAGAAGTGGGGCCAGGCCGGATCTAGTTGTTGAAATTTTGACGATGTTAGATCAAGTCTCTAAATTGGGGAACACTTTGGTGTTTTTATGGGTCCTAACTCATGTAGGAGTACAGGATGAGGAGGCTGATGAGGCAGCAAAAAGAGACGTCAACAGAAGGACAGTAGATCTGGAAGTACTGTGTGGAAGGGCAAAATGTAAGAGTTTAATACATCAAGGAATAGCTAAACTATGGTAAAAGGAATGGAGGGAGGGAAATAAAGGCAGGTTTTACTTCTCAATACAGCCAACTCTGAGGTGCACATTAATTACAAGAATGGGCAGAAGGGATAGCACAGCAATAACCAGGTTGAGGCTTAGTCACTGTGGACTAAATCATGGGCTGGTACTGGTTGGTAAGCACACAGATGGAAAGTGCATCTGTGGAGAGGCAGAGACTGTGTCATGTTATGATGGACTGTACCAGATATCATGATACCAGATATCATGCAGAAAGAAGCCTCGTGCAGGCAGAACTGACAAAAACTGGCGTCACAGACCACTCGTTAAAATCAATACTCAGCACGGAGAACAGCGAAACAACAAAGACTGTAATCGACTATCTTTGTCGCACAGGACTCTACATGAGGATTTAATCCAACCAATGGCGATCTACAAATGACCTGTGGAGGGCAGCAATACGCCTCTGATACGACTAGTCTGCCGCTAATTACAAAATAATAATAATAATAAGAAAAGGTCAGTGCATGCAAGAGGTGCCCGTGACGTCATCCTATCGTGCCTTGCATTGATTTACTAAAAAAACGTCTCGACAGCTCTTAGTTTTCAAAACAAACCCCACCGGTTTGAATCCATACTTTCTGTCATTTATCACTAGCTTCTAGGCTATTAGTCTCATGTTGTACAATGAAGGGTTAATCTGTAAAGAATATTGGATACACCCGTTTCCTCATTCAGCAGCCCTCAAACATGCTCCACCCTCAAACCTCTGACGTTTAGTGACTTGCCAACTAGCTGCCTAGTGCTAGTTCGTGAGGCTAACTGTTACACTAACAACTTTGTGGGATTTTTTAAACTATTGTATCCAATGCTCGATGAAACTATGTGATGTCATGCTTCTGACATTGGCTGTCTTCGGTAAGTAACAGTAACACGGAAGTCCTGCTAACGGTAACGTTAGCCGGTAAATGTAACGTTAGCTATTAAGCTAACGTTACACGGACAGACTCGGATATAAGTTAACGTTATTGTAAGAGCCACAATGTGTGAATATAAGTTAAAATTAATAATTTCTAGTTATTGTAAATGACTTAGATAATGTTTAAAAAGGTAAAGAGACAAATGCATGTATATTTTATTTTGATAATTTAGACTCCCTTTAATATAGTGAGAGAGTGAGTGTGCATTAGAGTTAGGAGGCAGAGAGCTGCGTTAGACACGGGAGCACATTTTTTTTCTACCGTGTGACACTATGTAATATTTAACTTTTCTCAGTAAACGTTTTAAACTGGATTACATCTCCTGTCATTCGCGTCAGACTGAAGTTACTGTGCCTACAGCTCGTTTGTGGCTTATTTTTGGGATTCAGAAGGAATGCCACTACATTAGTAGAAAAACTGCTCAGAAGAAACTAGCTAACGCTAGCAGGACGGACCACGAGCGTGGATGCTACAACGTGGAGTTCTGAAGGAAAGACCGACGCACCGCTTGGAAGAAGAGCTCAAAGCAACGTCGCGGTATGTTTTTGATTGAATAAAAACGTCGGACAAGATAAAGAAAAGAAAGACCGACAGCTGCTCTGAAGTTAATGAAGATTGATGATGCTAATTGATACAACCTGTTAATTAGCTACGCAGTGGATTTCTCCGCGTGCAAATACAACAGCTTGCCTTAAGGAAAAGCCATAGAAGTTTCTGCGTTTTTGAGAAGTTGTGATGCACCTGTCTGATGAGAAAAGTGGAAATACTTTTTACTCATTTGCACGCAATTTACGCATTGCTTTGCTGATATGATGGCTGAAGATAAGGAAGTAATTGATGCTGTGGAAATGGAATCTAAAAGAATGTGCAAGTTAACTGAAAGAGCACTGGAGGATAAACTGCATCGGCTGATTGGAACCAGGAGAGGAGTATTAGCTCGGATAACTGGTAAAAGAAAAGAAGTTGACTGTTTGATGAGTGAAGCTGACAATTTGCAAAAAGTGCAAAAGTTAATGCATAATGATTTCAACCCTCTTATTGTGAAGTTTAAAGAGCTCAATATGCAAATAGAAGATCTTCTGCCTGAAGAAGAAAAAGATGCAGATGTGAGCAACTGGGTTGTACCTAAGATGTTGGTTATCAGACAGTTTGAAGAGGAAACTGAAAAATGGATGGATGCTTCAAGTGAAAGCAAAACAAAGAAAGAAAATAGAGCATCTGATGATGATGAGACAGACAGTAGTAATGATGAAGATGATGATGTATGTCCTGAAGATAGTGCATCACAAGTTGGCTTTAACAAACCAGCACAAAGAAAGAGCTCAAATGTTGGACGCTCATCTGTCATGTCTGTCAGATCATCAGTTTGTGTAAATGAAGAAGCAAAGCTAGCAGGCTTAGTTGAACGTGCTGCAGCTTTACAAGAGAAACAGGAACTTGAATTGGAAGAAGCACGTATTAAAGCCAAGCTAGAAAGACTGACTTTAAAGGCTGCTATTGCTGAGAAAAGAGCTCAAGTAAAGGTGTTGAAAGACTATGAGAGATCAGAAGATGGCATGAACAGCTATGTCCGCTCATATATGGCAGGTGGAGCTCGAGTGAAGGAAGAGGAACGGAGACAACATCCGCTCGCTAACTTACCTGTATCTGGAGGTAAGATGTCATCCAGGTCGTTGCAATATACACAGCCACAGGTTGTGAGGCCAAGACCCACAGACAACACTGCCAGACAACAGTGTGACAGAAGCAGTGATGGCATTCTTCAAGTAATGCAGAAGCAAAATATGATTACAGAGATGATGGTTACTCAACAGAAACAGGCTCAGCTGCCAGTTAAAGACATTTCAGTGTTCAAAGGCGATCCACTTACCTACAGATCATTTATCAGAGCTTTCGAACAAGCCATTGAACAGAGAACTGATAGTGATCAGGATAAGTTGTACTATCTCCAACAGTACACTGCAGGAGAACCACAAGAACTTGTGCGTAGCTGTGAGCACATGCCACCACAAAGAGGATTCATGGAAGCGAAACGACTGCTTAAAAAGCATTATGGAGATGAGTTAATGATAGCCAGTGCTTACATTGATAAAGCATTAAAGTGGCCGCAAATCAAGTCTGAAGATGCAAAGGCATTGAACACTTATGCTGTATTTTTGACTGGCTGTCGTAACACTATGGAAGATGTGGAGTTCATGGAGGAAATGGATAACCCTACGAACATGAGAATAGTGGTATCCAAATTACCATATAAAATGAGGGAAAGGTGGCGCAATTCAGCATTTGAAATTAAGGAAAGAAGAGGACACAGAGCACGATTTGCTGACCTTGTTATCTTTATTGATCGTCAAGCAAATGTGGCTATGGATCCAATCTTTGGAGAACTACAAGACAGCCGCATGTCCACAACCGGCAAAACCAAAGAAAAAGAAAAACCTTTCAAAAGTGGAATGAGAGGAAGCAGCTTCGCAACCAACGTGTCAGTGGAGAGGAAAAGACCAGATACAACAGTGAAGCAGGCTAGCACAGTAAAAGCAGCTAATGCCTTTGAAACACCATGTCTTTTCTGTCAAAAGAATCACACGTTGGAGTCTTGCTTCAAGATTAAAGAGCTGACACACGGTGAGCGTGTTGAATTTCTAAAGTTAAAGGGACTATGCTTTGGATGTTTAACACAAGGCCATCTCAGTAGGACCTGCAAGAGGAGAATGGTTTGCAAACAGTGCTCACAGAGACATCCAGACCTTCTTCATATAGAGAGAGAAACATATAAAAATACATCTGCTCCAACACATGATGTCTGCACTCTAAAGGAAGAGATCTCAGGAGCTCAGAAGCCAGTTACGCAGGAAACAGTTGGCTACACTGGGGCCGGAGAGACTGAATGTATGTTATCGATTGTTCCAGTGAAAGTGAGATCCCGTAAGAGTGGACGGTCTATAGAGACATATGCTTTCATGGACCCTGGAAGTACCGCCACGTTCTGTACGGAGGAGCTCCGAAAGAAACTGAACGTGAAAGGAAAACCGACTCAGATCTTATTGAGCACAATGGGCCAAGATGAACCTGGTGGACAGAAGCAGATTAACAGTAACGTGCTTTCTGACCTGGAAGTGTGTGACCTAGAGGACACAAAGTACATTCAGTTACCTAAGGTTTTCACACACAGCAACATCCCTGTTCAAAAAGAAAACATCCCCAGTCAACAACAACTAGAAAAGTGGCCATATCTGAGCGAAGTAATCTTACCACACATTGACGCTGATGTGGGCCTTCTCATAGGAGCCAACAACCCAAAGGCAATGGAGCCGTGGCACATAATCAATAGTCAAGATGACGGGCCCTACGCCGTGAAGACTGTCTTGGGCTGGATGGTGAGTGGACCTATAAAGAACGAGAATATAATTTCCAAGGATAAGACAGCTCATTACAGTGTCAACCGAATCTCAGTGGTGGAAATAGAACAGCTACTGGTCCAACAGTACAACACAGACTTTCCAGAGCGTCATTATGATGACAAGGAAGAGATGTCTCAGGAAGACAAACAGTTTATGTTGTCAGTGGAAAAGACAACAAAGTTTGTGGATGGACATTATTGCATAGGGCTTCCACTGAGGAACGAAGAAGCTAAGTTGCCAAACAACCGTTGTGTGGCAGAACAGCGAGCTGCTAGTCTCAGGAGAAAACTGCAAAAGAATGATGTGTTTCTTGAAGACTACAAAGGCTTCATGGAGAGCATACTTGATAAAGGCTACGCTGTTGAAGTTCCTCAAGAACAGCTTAACCGCGATGAGGACAGAGTCTGGTACGTCCCACACCACGGGGTGTACCACCCGAAGAAAAAGAAAATTCGTGTGGTCTTTGACTGCACAGCTTCATTTCAGGATGTGTCGCTGAATGGTCAGCTAATGCAGGGACCTGACCTCACCAATACGCTCATTGGTGCTTTACTGAGGTTTCGTGAAGATTCAGTGGCGATGATGGCAGACATTGAATCAATGTTCTACCAGGTGAGAGTTCCAGAAGCAGATGCCAACCTACTGCGATTTCTGTGGTGGCCGGACGGCAACCTAGATGCACCGATGAAAGAGTATCGAATGGCAGTGCACCTTTTTGGAGCGACTTCATCTCCTAGTGTTGCTTCTTATGCATTACGGAGAACAGCAGAGGATAGAAGAGACACTGCAGATCCAGAAGCTGTTGAAACAGTTCTGCGAAATTTCTACGTAGACGACTGTCTAAAATCTTCTCCTACGGAAGAAGAAGCAGTTGCCTTGGCAAAGAACCTTCGAGACTTGTGTGCTGAGGGAGGTTTTAACCTCACAAAATGGGTAAGCAATAGCAGAAAGGTATTGTCATCCATACCCACAGAGCACCGAGCCAGTGAGCTGAAAGACCTTGATCTCACACATGATGTCTTACCCACTGAACGAGCCCTTGGTGTACAGTGGTGCACAGAAAATGATACATTCGCATACAGCATCAAGCTGCAGGACAAGCCACTGACTAGAAGAGGTATCCTTTCTGTTGTAAACGCCATCTACGACCCTCTTGGCTTCCTGGCACCACTTGTACTTCCTGCCAAGCTTCTTTTGAGGGACCTGTGCAAAGAAAAGCAAGGATGGGATGAAGAAATCAGTGGCAGACAAGCCGAACAATGGTGTAAATGGTTGGAAGATCTCACCCACCTCTCAGACTTCAGCATTAACAGATGTGTTAAGCCTATCGGATTTGGGCGCACAGTCGAAGCACGATTGCATCATTTTTCTGATGCAAGTGAGAATGCCTATGGCACAGCATCATACCTGGTGTTGGTAAATGAGCAAGGCAGAACCCATTGTTCCTTCGTGATGGGGAAGTCTAGAGTGGCTCCATTAAAACAAGTCACTATTCCAAGACTCGAGTTAACCGCAGCAGTCGTCGCAATCAAAGTGGACAAGATGTTGCAAGAAGAAATGCAAGTCACACTTCAACAGTCCATTTTCTGGACCGACAGTACGACAGTTCTCAAGTACATCGACAGCGAGACGGCTCGCTTCAAAACATTTGTGGCAAACAGGATTACGCTCATACGTGAGGCTACCAAACCATCGCAGTGGAGGTATGTCAGAACATCACAGAATCCTGCTGATCAAGCCACCAGAGGCATGAAAGTTAAGAGCCTGATTCAAGGAGAAACATGGATAGATGGACCACAGTTTCTGTTACAATCAGAAAGTGAATGGCCACAGAGACCAGATAATGCGACTCAAAATCTGCAAAATGACCCAGAGGTCAAGAACATCACAGTGAATACCATCACAGCTGAAGAAAAGTCTGACCCTGTGAACAAATTGCTTCAGTACTACTCAAGTTGGGACCGACTAAAAAGAGCAGTTGCATGGATTTTGAGAGCCAAGGAAACATTGACTGACCTGAAAAACAAAAGAAAAGAGTTACAGCTCTCCATCAGTCAGTCTGAAAAAGATACAAAGAGACAGAACGTACTTGTGCAACAGCATATTGAAAAGTACAAATCTGCTATGGAAAAGAAACCACTTACATTGGAACAGCTAATGGCTGCAGAAACGGAGATCATCCGACACAGTCAAGCTCAGTGGTTTCCTGATGAAGTGAAGGCTCTCCACAGTAATGTGTCTGTCAAGAGAAGTAGTCAGCTGTACAAGCTTGACCCCATTTTACAAGATGGCATCTTGAGAGTTGGAGGACGGCTGGACAGATCTGTCATGCCAGAGGATGCAAAACACCCATCAATTCTCTCAAAACACTCCAGAGTAGCCACTCTCATTTTGACTGATGTTCATGAAAAAATTGGACACTGCGGACGCAACTACATGTTGTCGCAGCTAAGACAAAAAATTTGGATTCCTCAAGCAACCTCAGCCATCAGGAAGCTTATATCAGAATGCACGGTCTGTAGGAGACTCCGAGGCCGAGTTGGAGAACAAAAGATGGCAAACCTGCCAGAAGATCGACTCTTACCAGATAAGCCGCCTTTTACCAACGTAGGTGTCGATTTCTTTGGACCCTTTGATGTCAAACGGGGCCGGAGCACTGTAAAAAGGTATGGTGTAATGTTTACCTGCCTCACCATCAGGGCAGTGCATATAGAGGTAGCAGACAGTCTCGACACCAGCTCTTGCATCAACGCTTTGCGCCGTTTCATAAGCAGAAGAGGCCAGATTACCATCATGCGCTCTGATAACGGCACAAATTTTGTTGGTGCAGAAAAGGAGTTGCGAGAGGCCATTGAAAACCTGAACCAGTCACAAATTGAAAAGGCTATGCAGAAGAAGGGCATAAAATGGATTTTCAACAGCCCAGCAGCCTCCCATCAAGGAGGGGTTTGGGAGCGGCAAATCCGTACTGTATGGAGGATCATTAACGCCCTAGTCAAAGAACAGATCCTCACAGACGACAGTCTTCAAACTCTGTTGTGTGAGGTTGAAAGCATAATCAATGATCGACCGATCACAAGCCCATCAGATGATCCACGTGATTTAGAGCCTTTGACACCCAACCATTTGCTGCTGATGAAAGTACAGCCCAACATGCCACCGGGAACTTTCAACAAAGATGATCAGTATGCTAGGAGACGTTGGCGGCAAGTACAATATCTTGCTGATTTATTTTGGACCAGATGGACTCGTGAATACTTGCCCCTACTCCAGGAGCGCCAGAAGTGGACAAAACTGAAAAGAAACTTCGAGCCCGGAGATGTGGTGCTAGTAGTCGACAGTTCGTTCCCACGAAACACATGGATAATGGGAAGAATTATCCAAACCATACCAGACTCCAGTGGAACAGTACGCAGGGTGAAGCTGCAGACCAAAACCAGTACCCTGGAGAGACCTATAAATAAACTGTGCTTGCTGCAAGAAGCAATGTAAACACAAGAGGACCACATGATGAAGAAATGTGAAGAAAAGGACTGATAATTAAGAGTTGAAAAATGTTAATTGCAGTCTATTTATGAGAAATGACGTATTTGAGTTAGTTGATAATTGTTTCAGTTTGATGGCTCTTAGTATTTGAGTTATTTTGTAATTGCTTAATCTTTCCGCTTAACCATTAGGGGCCGGATATGTAAGAGCCACAATGTGTGAATATAAGTTAAAATTAATAATTTCTAGTTATTGTAAATGACTTAGATAATGTTTAAAAAGGTAAAGAGACAAATGCATGTATATTTTATTTTGATAATTTAGACTCCCTTTAATATAGTGAGAGAGTGAGTGTGCATTAGAGTTAGGAGGCAGAGAGCTGCGTTAGACACGGGAGCACATAGTTTTTCTACCGTGTGACACTATGTAATATTTAACTTTTCTCAGTAAACGTTTTAAACTGGATTACATCTCCTGTCATTCGCGTCAGACTGAAGTTACTGTGCCTACAGCTCGTTTGTGGCTTATTTTTGGGATTCAGAAGGAATGCCACTACAGTTATTGATGGATGTTTATTATCAGTCCGTTGGAAATGAATCATGTGCCATACAACAAACAAACGATGCAACACTGTAAAGTACAAATTTACGAGCCCTATTGTCAGAGATTGTGTCGCTCTATAATGTCTGTCTTCTACCCTTATCAGCCTCTAACAGCTCGTGTGTAGGTGCTACATTAAAACACTGAAACTAACGTTACTGTTTCTTTAACAGGGTGTGTTGCTGCACTCATGGCACCAGCGATGTGCTGTCTTTCCAAGGAATATAAAACAAGGGACGGGGAATGCTGTCCGATGTGTCTCAAAGGTAAATTACAACTCTAGCCTCGTCTTTCAGGAGTGATCTGCAGTGCTAGTGTCTTCAGTGAAAGACAAGAAAGCTTGTTTTCATTACTTGATATGTTTAAGTTAATGTGAGATAGCCCTGTTTTTATGTATGCATTTTATTTCTGTCATTTTTGTACCAACCTGAGGCAGAACATTTTGATGAATAAGACATGTATATTTGCCTTGTTAGTTTGTACTTGTCATGTTCTCAATATAAAAAAACTCAATGGAAGTAACGTTACCCATTTTAACCATCAGTAACTTTATACCTATCTCATGCTCGACAGGAATTCCCACTAATGTGAAGCAAAGACGTTAAAACACAAACCATGGAACCAGGCTGAACACACATTTATGCTAAATCTGGGCTAGAGAGGCGTAGTCCCCTTCCAGTGGACCCCATGGGACCTTATTTTGGATAAAATATGTACAGTGGTCAACAGTGAGAGACAAGTATTTATTTTTTCCTTTTTGAATTGCACCATGAATCACACATATGATATCTGTCAATTTAAAAGATAATTTTGCAAGTCAAGAAAGTCTCAGTTTGTCGTAGTATCGTTTAGTTTTGTGTGAAACCGTTCAGTGAACTACATCTCTCGTCTCACACAATATACTTAACCAACATTAGCTACCTAGCTGACTTAGCTACGTTCCATGCACAAATGAAACGTTAGCCTACCTGATGTGTTTTATCCAGAGACTCCTGGTCTTTTTATCAGCCGGGAAGAAAAAGAAGGATCAGACCCGTTGCTGGTGTGAGTTCATCCCAGTAGGAAACACACAGGTATCGTAGCTTCAGCCAGAGAGACGTCACTACGACACTTTGGGGTGTGTTGTTTTTCTGATTACATATTTTCACAGTGTGATACTTCAACAGTTTTACAACACGGTGTGATTTTATTGACTTGCAAAATTATCTTTTAAATTGACAAACATCATCTGTGTGATTCATGGCGCAATTCAAACGGATTAAAAAAATTATTTGTCTCTCGCTGTTGACTACCGTACATATTTGTTCCTAAATAAGGTCCCATGGTGGTCCACTGGAAGGGGCGTGACTTCTCCTCTCTATTGGTAGCATTTCTATTGCCTCTCAACGGCTCTCAACATGGCGACAGCAAGACGCAGCTAACAACGCTAAACAGTGCATACAATGGCAAAGGGCTGACAGTGACAGGGTTTTCGCCAGTGAAGCCCGACGGCCCGCCGAACCTAGGTTGACTCCCCGCCGGGCCTAAGCATCAGGGAATTATTTATTTAAAAAAAAATTTTTAAACAAAAATGTGTTATACACATAGCGAAGTCCTTTAAAGAATATTTCATTGCCCGGGTTGTGTGATTAACGTCAGCGAGTGTCAGTATGTGGGCGACAGAGAGAGCAAGGGAGCCTGTGACGGACTGACGGCGAGTACGGCAGTAATATTATAGCTGTGAGCGTAGCAGTGCATTTTCATACACTGGCCCAATAAAGACCTGAAACACGATTGTTACTGACTCTATCAGATACAGTTTCTTATCATCTGCTTTTGTAATTGTTACTTCCCATCATGTCTTGGTGATCATGAGACGCTGATGGTGTGTTTTTGTCTTGAACAGGTTCAGTTGTTCGAAGGGACTGCACACAGCAGCCAGGCACAGGGTGCAGCAACTGTGGGAATGGGACTTATATGAACCAACCCAATGGCCTGAGGAACTGTTTCCTCTGCACCTCCTGTGACCAAGGTATGTCCACAATGAACTGATTAACATCTCTGTCTTTCTGTCTTTCAGTCAACCTCCAAATTCAGTTTGATTTTGACAAATGAGGTAATGTGGAAAAGTTTTGATCGAATTAGGATACTGGGCAAAATTTAAACGTATAAAACAAATTGCAATAAATAAAAATATATTGCAGCCCTGCTAATGGATGCAGTTTGATACAAAATAAATAATGTGATAATGTACTGCTATGTTGGCAGCATGTTTGCTGAAAAGTGAGCCCTAATAATTCAGGAAATGTCCTTACAGGTTGTGTTGTAACAGGTATATGCTTTATATGGAGCCTTCAGTGCACCACAGGGATATAATAGATTTTTACAGTGTTTAATTATAAATAATATAATATACCTTATTGACCAATAAAATACCTTAATGATCAATCATTTAATTAAATAATTAAATAATAATGTAATTGCAATTGCAGTTTACATTTTGTGATTGATTTCATTTGAAGGTTGCACTCTTTCATTTTAAGATATGTAAGTGAGCGAACAACCTTAAAACTGAATTTAAATAGCATGTTCTGAAGCTCCAAGTAAAAAATAAAACAATGTATCACTATATTTCTCTCGTAATGATCAATAATTGAATTTCATAATGTAATTGCAATTGCAGTTTACATTTTTTGATTGATTTCATTTGAAGTTTGCACTCTTTAATCAGGAGTTTTCAGCCAATCAGAGCTCCTGCTGCAGCTGTGTGGGTTGGATTTCATTCAATTTGTCCTTGGTTGCATTCGACTTAGTCGCACATAATCACAGTAGTTCTCCCACATGCTCGGCACAGGGAAGAAGATTCAGTAGGTTGCAATCTGCAACCTCACCGCTAGATGCCGCCAAATCCTACACACTGGCCCTTTAAGCTTGCATAAAATGTATAAATGTATGTTTAACAACAATAAAATGACTATTTTTCTGTTTGCTTTTAGGTCATGGTCTCTGTGCCCAACAGGAGTGCACAACCACAAAGGACACAATTTGTGATGTTTTAAGTGGCTATTTCTGCAAACAGTTGATGGATGGTGGAGGATGTAGTTTAGCGAAAAAACACACTCCATGTGCACCTGGTCACAGGATAAAAGTACCTGGTAAGAAAAATTTAAGTCAGACTAGTCTGACAGTGAGTATGTTAACATGCACACTACTATCCTGGTTTGGCACATAGTGTAGCCTGGTTATTCAGCTCCATGTATTCATGGTACTAATAACAGTATCCAAGTTTCTGAACCTCGGCGACAGTTCAGAACTTCAGACACGTCTTTTACTCCGACAAATCCAATAGATTTGTCATTTGTCATCACTTTGGTTGGCCTGGATTGCTGCATTTAACACACTGCTGTATTTAGCCTTTCCATCTGATCATCAGAAATGGAAGACAAGAGTGACAATACAGTTTGTATGTGTACCTGTGTCAGACTGGTGTCAGATTTTGACTTTTACTTCAGCACACAGACATCATTACATCATTACATCAAGTATCATCATATTTTTTACTCTATAACTTGAAAGTGTCTCCTCTATAGTGCCTGCTCTATAACATATTCAGGTTTCTGAAACCAGGATATGATGACCTGGGCCCGTGTTTATCAGGCGTCTCAGTAACCCTCCTGAAAGTTGACCTAGGACTAAAAGTATTCATATCTCAGGACTGATTTCCTGCACTGACATGCTTGGTACACTCATATCATAACTGGGGGACTAGTGTGCATGTTAAACCACTCAATGAAGACACTGAGTTGAGTCTGATAAATGATGAATCTTCACCAGATGTTGGGTTCCCGTGTTATTAATCTCACTTTTGTCTGTTTCTCTAAGGAACCAGCAGAACTGATACAGTGTGTGAACTTTGTCAGCCAGGCCATTTTTCACAGGATGGCCTGAATTGCACGGTTTGGACTAGGTAAGACATTGTTTGTACATTAATTACTCAAAAAAGTAGGGTTTTCCTGCAAAATGTTGATTGTTGATCATTTCCATCCACAGGAGATTCAAACATTGCCAATCCCCCAGTCTTATTTCATCTGATCTTTCAATAGTCTTTTTTTGAAAGTGTAACTTTTAATATTTATTTGTTTTTAATTAGTGTGACATTACCCACTTCGTACTTTTAACATTATGATGACACTTCAAATGAGTTTTCATTTGAAAAACACAAAGTATTAAAGATGTCTTTCCTTTCTCTTTTCCGACAGTTGCTCAGAAACCCAAGTAAAGATCAAAGAAGGAAGCAGCAGCAGTGATGTTGTCTGTGGAGCTCCAAGAAAGCGTTTCTTTTATATACCTGTTATTATGGCCATGCTATTATCATTAGCACTCGTCATCACAGGTTAGTGCTTGTTCTGAATCTCTAATTTGACCTAATATATAACATCATTTCCATCCATTTTTTTCTCCTCATTGCCTTCAGTGGCTGGTCACTAATGGTTTTAGCTAATATGTTTCTTGCTTTTGGATTTCAGGCAAACTGTCTTCGAGAAAAACAGGTACGTCGGGTCAGTTTATTTGTCCTAAATACATATTTTTTAAGTTCTCCGTATGCAAATGTGTCTAACATTTTTTTCACACAACGGGCTGCACTGCATGAAATTCTACACAAAAATGTTCTAATGTCTTATTTAATTTGTCTTCTTTTTCTCAACCTACGTATCAATCAATGAATTTTATTTGTCACGTGAAATTAGTTAAGGTACAACTCCAGTGAAATGCAATCCCGTAAGCTTACCTTCAATTTGTGAATTATTCACCATAAAGAAAACGCCTCCTTCTTTTCTTCCTGCCAGAGACCTCTGCTCAGTCATATCGGCACCCAGGAGAAGACTCATCATGCTGAATGGCGCCGTCCGGCACTCCAGGATCCAGCTGTTTGGACCAGAGACTACATGAACTCAGTCACATGATCCTGGAGTCCTTATTTCAGTCCTGTGGATTTGTATTTTACACACACCGAGTTTTGAGAAAAACTTTCCATCAGCCTGAATGAAAATCCAGAAACGACCAGAGGCAATATGTCTACATGTTGTAAGTACATTCGTGGACACGATATCTCAGGAACGCCAGGAGGGAATTTCTTCAAATTTGGTGTAAACGTCATCTTGGACACAAGAATGAACTGATTGGATTTTGTTGGTCTACGGTCAATGTCTAACAGGATAAAATTATGAAGTTAGGACATTTTTGACAGACGTGGATATAAACTGCATCTTGACTGGTTGGTGGAGGCATTCAAGCACGAGGTGGTAATTGCAGTTTTTACAATCAATTATCACGCCCATTACATACACTTTCAACATCATTTATTAAGGCTTTTAATTCCCTTTCCACTGTATTCAGAAGCTGTTCCAAACTTTTGCCAGAGCTCAGTGCAGCACCAACTAAGCATAACAATTGTGCATTTTGTGATAAAAGCAACAAACTTGTCACCATTATAGGTTTATATGTTATGAAGTGATATAGATATCAGGGGGGGGGGCAGCAAATTTGGCCCCTGAAGACCAGGGCAGCCATTTCGCAAATTCCAAATAGGTGCTTAAAATTCCTAAAAGTTGCAGAAAACAGATTTTATGACTCTTGATGATTTCTTTAGAACGGCAAGATCTTCAGCTTTTCCATTGGTGTATTTCACTTTTCATTAGCAGTAAAATTGACAGAAATATCGCTGGATAAAGTTCTGGGTCGCCAGTAACCTGTAATCACAGTTAAAGTGATACTGAACTTTGGTAGAACTTTGGGTTTTATCGCTAACTGGCCAGGGCACATGCCCAACTATAGGTGAAAATCGTCATCAATTGCTACCGCACTCGCATGAGCGGATTGCGGCTTGTTATGCTTTTTTTCTCTCTCAATTCACTCCCGTTGCTAGCGAAACAAATCTCTAAATCACACTAATGCGTTTCTTCACAGCGCCTAAGCCAAATGAACCGAACAAAACTCATTTACGGGCACGCTGCTTCGGTCCTCTGCTCTCTGTTGGTGTTTCATCGAGAGCAGGGCTAGCTCCTTCTCCACATTAGAGTTGGGCCAGTGTAAAAACTTTCAAACCGGTTTGGTATTAAGCCACAACACTGGACCTTTACACCGAATTTTACCACTAGGTCTTGCACTTGACTCAGCAGCCGCAACTCAGTGGAGCGGCTTGTCACTAAAATGAGAATAGCTGGGCTGTGGTCGAATAGTCCTTTTTGCTTAGAAAGGTTCCTAACGGAGTGAAATGACCCGGAAGTACCTCAGTAGCAGCCATGATGAGAGCTGTTTGAATTCTCCAAGTGCTGAGGAAAGGAGCTTCAATGCTTCCTTTATTATCTCCTTTAGCAGAGGATACACTGGACCATCCTTTACCAAAGGAAAAGAGAGAATAACATCCAACAATTCCTTGCGGCCGCAGAATTTAAAGCGACGCACCGTTTGGTCGTTCCTGATAACAAACGATATGCTTATCTTGCATATTATTTTCACACGCTCATACACTAATTGGGATTAACATTTGTATATATATAATGTATGTTTAATATTGGTGGACAGTGACAATCATTTCGTTTCACTTTATTTTTAATTAATTGTTTATTTCGAACATGTAACAAATACCTCCGGGAAAAACAAAACAAGAATAACAAATAAAATGAACAGTAAACAATCAATTAACAAATAATCAACATAAATAAATATTACATGTCCAGAAAGGAGTAGGAAGAAGTATATGATCCTTCCCCTTCTCCATAACTCGAACAATTAACTCAACATTTATCATATATTCCTTTATTTATTTCAATCCCAACCTTGGTAGTGATATTTTTCACCGATTGTCCACTTTAGGTCAGATAATCCTTTTATTATATGTTGATGTAAAGTGTTCCAGCAGCAGAAGGACCGGCGGTATCTCTCTTTCAAACACCGCGGCTGAAGCAGTCTGTCATTGAATGACCTATTTAAAAACGCACGGGGGGGTCAGCGTCTTTTGTAGTCCATCCTCAGAACATTGTAGTTTCACCACGGCAGATCCGCGTCACTAACATCCGCCGCCCTCGCATCATAATTACGGAGCCTAGTGTAAGTGCAGTCGGATTCTCTAAACATCACGGTTCTCTTTGCTTAAGTCCTTCTGAATTCTCCTTCTCATCCTTCCTTGACCTCATGCCGTTTTCCATCGAGGTCAAGGAAACGTGGTTAGGAAAAGACGTTAGGACATTTTTTTTTTTTTTTGCCCTGATCCACCTTAAATCAACGTTGACATTTTGCTTTAACTCGGAAACTATTTAACTTAGGAGCTTCAAATTTGGTTTGATGGTTGACAGTGTGGTCTAGTTGTGTCTTTTGGGGGTTAGAAGTCCAGGGTGCCCAACATTTCTGAAATTTTTCCAAAAGGGCAAAGCCTTTGGCCCTACTTTAGCAGGGGACAAGCCGTGAGCCAGGGTATGTAGGCCATGCTCACTTTTGCCTTGTTTTATATATGTTTATGTATAAAATATGTTAGCACCAATAGCAACAAGACCACAGGGTTAACGTTAGCCGGCTACACAGATTAGCATAGCCCGTCCTCTACCAGAATATAGCCTAGCTTGTTAGCCTTAGCTTGCTTGGTAGCTTCAAGCTAGGTTGGCGTGTTTCAGCAACCAGGCTTCATTCGGCCCACCTCAGCTCCATCCACGCTCCACCTCTTTGCCCATTTTAGGATTAGCTAGAGTTGGCGCTGCCAAGATGGCGACGGCTGAAGCCACCAACTTTGAGTTTCATACAGTCTATGGAACAGACGCTACTGTTACCAAAGAAATCTAATCCTATTGGAGTTGGCACCTTGGCGTGGTGGATTAGCTTGTGTGTCTTGGTGACCCTGTGAGCTATTCTGACAGAAGACTAATTTTAGTTTCCTTATAGGTTCAACCAGGTCGGCTTGGTCACAGGCCAGAGACCAGACTAATATCAACTCCCCTGCTCAGATTTGCAGGTCATTTAAAAAATAAAACATTGTCATATGAACCCGAAGTGCCTACCCAAACTAAGAAGTTCTCATGCGACCTGTGACTAGAGGTGACTGCCAATCCTGAACTTTATCCAGCGATATCTCTGTCAATTGTACAGATAATAAAAAGAAAAGTACACTGATAGAAAGCTGAAAATCATTCTGTCATGAAGGTAAGGGGCTGAAGTTTGACCCTGAAGTGATCATTTTTCTGCAACAATTAGGAATGTTTAATAAAGTGTGTGAGTGTGTAGAGTGTAATAAAGGCCTTTTAACTTCCTGCACTAACAAAGCTGGGCCTTTATATTTTTCTAGCATGGGAGAGACTTATATCTGTCTTTTGAAATGTGTATATATATATATAGCTTTAATTTTATTTTTATATTTATTGAGTAAATGAATGTTTTTCTAATATATTCCTTCACAGTTCAACACTTTCAATTGTCTGTGTTTGAATGGTGCTATAAAAAAATAAAAGTCTATAATAAAATAAAGATTGATTGAACATGTGTTTCACTTGCTAGACCAGACTGAAGGTAAATACAGTCAGAAAGTAAAGATGGCTTCAGTACAGGCCTGACAGCATTGCCAGGGAATAGAAGAATAATTAATAAAAGATGTCTACTGTCTGGGTTGGGTTGTACTGTAGAGTCAAATCATTGATTACAAATGACTGGAACCAACATATCTCGGTTCCCTAATATTTCTATTGTCTACATACATCTATCAACAATGAACAGATATCTATCCTCCAACACCTCGGCTCGCTGGCCACTAATAGAAAATCTTTTTCCAGAAACCTAGGCGTCACTTTTTATTATCAGCTAAAAATTAATAAACTTGTCAAGACCGTTATTCAGTCCTGCTGCATTCACCTGAGGAGTATTTAAAATGTAGCATGATATCACATGGAATACCGGCCATGTCTGCTTTTACAAAATGGAAGGTGACCATACTAATGGTAAATAGTAAATGGACTTGTATTTATATCCTGCCTTTCTAGTCTTCTGACCACCCAAAGCGCTTTACACTACATGTCAGCATTCACCCATTTACACACACATGCATACACTGATGGCAGAGGCTGCCATGCGAGGTGCCAACCTGCCAATCAGGATCTAATCCAAATACTCAAGCACCTGTATAAAATGTAATGCAACACAACAGTCATGTAAAAAATACTACTTTTATGAAGGTAATTTCTTTTGAGACTGTGTCAGAGAGGTGTTGATATAAACAGGTCATTTTGACTCCACCATAACAACGAAACATTTGTTTTATGAATGTATTTTTGCTAATGTTTTCTGGGATGATTTGCAATAATTGGTTGTCCACTAAATTTGAATTTTTTCTAATCTAACAAAGGAAAATGTTATATTTGGTACAATTGTGAAAGATTCCGTACATGACCTGGCAATCAATTCCATAATCATTCTTGGAAAAGTTTTTTTTTATGTTTTTCATAAGGAGCTGTGTCTTTACTTTTCATCTCTGAAACATATGAAGAAAAAGAATGCTCTGAAGCTTTCAATGTTAGTTGGTGACCTTAACCTTACAGATAACCTCTATAGCACTATTGGCACTATTCACACATTCCCTTAGTTTTGTTTTTTGTTTGTTTTGGGGTTTCTTTTTCTCTCTTCATCCACACTCTTATACACTGTACGCCAATTTACAGGCTTGTCTTTTCCCTTGTATTTGTGGACTGTTCTGTACAATGCCATATCGTAATGTAAATTTCTCAATAAAAAAAATTAAAACAAATTTGACTTCTCCATATTGAAATGCAGTTGTTGTCCACTCACTGAGCAAAGTTCAGTAGGACTTTTATTTTGAAGAACTAGTCCGGAAGTCTCTCTGCTGGTCTGTCGTTGGTTCTGTCTCCACCACGCCATTATTCTCTCTTCATGTCCGAGCTGTGAGCGGCTCAACGAGCCTCCAGTAACCAGCGTCGCTTCATCCAGTGACTCCGTTGCAGTAGTTAATTAGTGCAGATATTCTTCAACAGGAGGTGAGTTGTTGGTTGAAGAAGTTAAAATGTGCTGCGTCATGTTTTAGACCTGGTGGTGAACACCTCATGGCTTTACTCAACGTTAGCTGGATGCTAAAGCTAGTCTGCTAGTAGGACAACTGAGGCCTTGTGATCGAGCTAATGTTAGCACGCTGAACCTCACCAATATCATTATATCATTATATCAGTCTATGTCGACTGCACTAATACATTAAAGGTGTTTTCACATGTAGTCCTCTTTAAATGAACCGAGCTCAGTCCTCTTAAAGTGGACCAAAAAGGGACTCGGGTCTGTTTCTGGTCCACTTCAGCTCTAATGGGGCCTCAGTCCTCTCTGTTCACACTATAGTTGAAGAAGTTGAAGTTTTCATTTAATTTTTGCATTTTTTTTTTTTATGATTTTATATCAGCTACTTTAACAAATGTAGTCAATTTAAACAGTCACTGAAATGCTGTTAATACACATTCAGACTATACACACACTATTTAAAAAAAAAAAACTCATTCTGCAGCTGCAGCACCATCCTGCTCACTCAGACATATGAACAGATCATCTGCAATATTATGTTCCATCAGTGGGACCAATCACATCATGAGTGATAGAGATCATTATTCACTGATCCTACGGGTCTAAGCTTCATACTGATTTTTAGTATGTAAACTGAGATTCTACATTATGTGTAATAAACATTTTAGTGTAAGTGCTCTAATTGACAGCTGTCTCAGTCACACTGTTCTAAAAATGAAGGTCTCAAAACAAGGACAAGCAGAGGTTTTATTGTGAGCTGATGGGGACTTGATGCTCTGATAGATTTGAATGTGAGGGCAAAACCCGCTGTTCAAAGAAATGACTGACAGCACATACAAGCTGTAACTTTAGATAGTCCTGAGTAACAAACTAATATCTTTAAATTCTGAAAGGAACCTAGTGTGAAAACACCCTCAGTATTGTAACAGTAGGGAGATCATGTACAGTGAGGTGTACGTTATGTGTGAGAGGGTGAATTATAGTATAGTAAATATTATAGTATAGTGCTAACCTTGCTATTAGGCCTGGCTTCAGCAACAAGGCAGTTACGTTGGTAATACGTTTAGCTAACACACACACCTTCAGCTGTTTCTGCACCTGTACGAAAATGGAGGAGCAAACCTAATGGCACGATCTAAAAGATTTATTCAGTCACGTTAATCAACAGAACGTTGCACGTTTAGTGCATTGAAAACTTTACACTAACTGTGCCTACCTAACACCTTACCAAGTTCAACAGAGCCATCTTCATCGCTGAAATGTTGCCAACATAATTAAGTCCATTAAGTGTGTTAGTATGGCAAATACACTCAGTCCACGCTGAGCTATCGAGTTGTCCATTAATGAAAATGTATAACTTCTTGCTTAGTCTGTTATTAAATGGAGGCAATCAGTCAAGTTTTAAGTTAACTGCAAGATTACACACTAACATTATAATGTTGTTGTCTCCACAGGTGCTGGTAGTGACGGACGTCAATCAAGATAGCCTATATCTATCTTAGCTTCCTGAGGAGAACCGGACTGATGAGGAACATGAGACATACCGGAAGATGGCAGTAGTGCAACTTTAAGAATACAAGCTACCGTTAAAACCTCAAAGAACAATAAGACATAAACGCGTCATTTCCGGGATGCGACACAATCGGTAGCTCTGAACCAGAACACTTTCATGCTGCGATAAAAAGCTATTTTTGTTATATATTTAATTGAGTGGCTGTCAGAAGAAGGCCATTTATCAGCGCATAAGAGTGTTATGTGCATAAGGTGTTAACATAAGTCGACCTTACGCCCCGTACACAATTAAAATGAAGAAAAGGAGCTCGGAGAAAAGACGCCATGTGGTGGCATGGGCTAACAAAGCTGAGTGGGATCAAGTTCTGGAGTATCTTTACTCGAAGGACTCTGCCTTACAGACGTATGCACTGCAGAGGATATCGGCTTGGAAAGGCAGGTATGCCAACAGCTCTCCTGTGGCGGTGGACTGCACAGCGGTCCTGGTGAGGTGCCAGGTGCTGGACAGGTCAGGACAGCTGGACGGAGATGATCTGGTGTTGCTTTATGGCGCGGGCCTGATGAGGTTTGTCAACTTGATCACCGAGCGACAACAGGGGAGAACAGCCCGTCCACTGCGGCGGCTGGCTGGGAACTTGAACATCCCAGAGTGGGTCGTAGACCTGAGGCACGATTTCACCCACAGGAAGACTCCTTCCTTAAAATGGTGCCGAAAGGGATGTAAGGTGGTTCTGGAGTGGCTTCAGCAGGAATACTGGTCCAGGCAGTTGGGAGGAGGGCCCAGTGAGGACTGGGAGTCGGAGTCGGATGGAGATGATGAAGAGGTTGATCTGAAACGCCAAGAGGATGAGCTCGTTGAAAGGCAAAAAGACATGGAAGCCTACAAGAACGCACGGGAACTTCTGATATCTTTTGAAAAGGAGCAGTACCAGGCTTTTGATGGGCTTCCTCAAGACAAACAGAAGAACCTGTGGCCAGCCCCCTTTGCAGACATGAGCTGGTTACTAGGTGAGATCAAGCAGTTTGCTTTGCTGTCAAGTAATATGCTTATTGATGTTTTGTTGGAAGATGGATTTTTAGTTCCCACCGTTGAACAACTGGAAACATTAGGCTGTGACACATCCGACAATGCCAGTCCCACCGAACCCAGAGTCACTCAAACCTTCCTGCGTTTTTGGCTGCCGCTCCTGAAGATGCTCAACTCGCCATCCTTAATTCACCTCCTTCTGGAGAAGCTGTTTGTTGAACTGAAACGGATCACCAAAGAGCAGAATAATCACAGGGCTTTCTACATTTCTGCGTGGATATCAGAAATCATCCTCTGTAACAGCAACAAATACGAATACCACTTCGAAACAAAGGGACAGAAGAAGGCCAGAATGAAGGACAGGGTCTTTGTAAACCGCATCCAGCTGAGGTGGCAGCAGCTGCTCTCAGCATGCCTGGATGCTCCCTGTATCAGCACGCCTCACTTGCTCCAGTTGATCCTGGATGACATGGAGCATCCTCTCCCTCTGGAAACCCGTCAGAGGCTGCTCCAGCTCTGCTCCATCTACACACAGTGCGCACACTCAGAATCCGATACTTCTCCAGAGCAGAAACAACAGCCCATATACACACTGGAGAGTTTGCATGAGAAGCTGCAGCATTCACGGCGCCACAGCCATCCTTGGCGTTCCACGGCTGAGGTGGGGAGGAGCGAGTCCTCCCAGGAGTACAAATGGACAGATGTTCAGGCTGAAAAAGCAAAATTGCTCAGAGGTTCTCCATGGCAGGTGTGCAACGATAACGTTTTGTGGAAGAACTATCCTCTCGGTAAAGTCCCCGCACAGTCAGATGACCCTTCACGCCTCATGGTGGAAAACTACTCAACAATGACTGTCTTTGACCAGCCGGTGGAGTTAGAGAGCAACACAACACACAATGTCTTGGCACCAGTGAGAACAGCAGATGGCCTTTGGAACCACAGTGATCTTAATAAGTTGAAATCTGGACTGCAACTTTTTTGAGTTGTTGTAATGCTGTGGTCCTTTAGCTGCTGGCACATTGTTGAACTTATGCCATGTGGTTGGTTTGACATTGGGGACATAAAGGTCATTTATGAGTCATTTATCAGGCAAGAGTATGAAACAATCACTTGTTCCATCTTCTTAAACTTGACAATTTGCTGCTGTTCTGTTTTATATCATTAAGGATTGCAACTAATATATTTTTTTTTATTACAAACTATGTTCTCGATTGAGGAAATGTCAGAAACTAGTTAAAAAAATGCCCATTAAAAGTGTACCAAAGCCCAAGGTGACCTCTTCAAATGACTTGTTTTTCACAAGCTTTTGATCTTTTTATAGACTAAACGATTCAGAAATTAATAAAAACAAAATAATCAGCAGATTAATTGATAGAGAAAACAACTGTTAATTGCAGCCCTAATGTGAATCGTTTGTAAAAAAAAAAAAAATGTATGCTGTCTACAATATTTTCAATAGGTGGAGAAAAAAAGTGGAGCCAGTGACAAACTAGTAAACATCATAAGGGAAGAATGTGTGAAAGATTGGATATGTTTAATTCATTATGGTGGTGTACAGTGTGTTTTTTTTTTTTCTTCCACCTGTCATGCAAGTGCACTGTTAATACAGTCCGTACAAAGGGTTTTGGAGTAGATGCCTTTCAGTTGAAAACCCTGACAGAGGGGATATTGTTGTAAGCACAAGGTGGTTTTGTGTAATACATTTTCTTTTGTGCACTTATGTTCAATAAAAACAATTTTCTATTGAAGGAATTTGACTGTGTTCTTTTCGAGTGTTAGATTTATGGAGCTGAATTGCAGCATATTGGTTTGAAAAGAATGTCTAATGTGGAGAATGGCAAATTGTAGCATGAGTAGACACTGTTCACAAGCGTTCACACTCAAAGCAGCACTGTGTTAAAAAACACAAGTGTTTGTAGCCTATTACCTCGTGAAGGAAACCAGTTGTTTGTTCTGTTACTGCCTGCTTGGCCGATTTCAGCAGGAATGTATAAGGGATCCACATTTAAAGAGTTCACACGAATGGTAAAAGAGAACATAACACACTAAAAATATGATATACTTTCAGCCAACTTAGCAGCATTAGGACAAATACGTTAAATAACTACAAATTTTAAAAAAGACAATCATAAAGCACAATCTAACAGGTTAGATTCTTAGCATATTTACAGTGATCTGGGGAAAAAAAGCACCTTTATCAAATGTAATGCAATACAACAGTCATGTAAAAATACTGCTTTTATGAAGCTTACAGTTTGTAATTTCAACTCAATTTAAGTGTTGATATATAAACAGGTCATTTTGACTCCGCCATATTAAAATGCAGTAGTGATGGGAATTCTGGCTCTTTTTAGTGAGCCAGATCATTTGGCTCAGCTCACCAAGTTAGCCGGCTCTTTCGGCTCCCAACCGGCTCTTCGTTTTACCACTTCTGCTTTTTATAATCCAGCCAAATTTAATTGGTTCGGATAAGGGTTAATTTCTCGAGGCTTCATGTGCACGAAACCACCTGGTGGCCAAAGAGTTTCAAACAGGCAGATATGATCTTAACCATGTGATCTGTGATATACTGTACTTTACAAACTATACAAGCCTCGAAAACTTCCTGGATTACTCGACACACGCTCTGAAGCCTCCGCACAGCACGTGACATCACTACTTAAAAGAGCCGGCTTTTTTAACCGGCTCGTTCGCGATCGACACATCACTAAATGCAGTTGTTGTCCACACACTGAGCAAAGTTCAGCAGGACTTTTATTTTGAAGAACTAGTCCGGAAGTGTCTCTGCTGGTCTGTCGTTGGTCTCCACCGCGCCATTATTGTCTTCTTCATGTCCGAGCTGTGAGCGGCTGAGCGAGCCTCCAGTAACCAGCGTCGCTTCATCCAGTGACTCCGTTGCAGTAGTTTATTATTGCAGATATTCTTCAAACAGGAGGTGAGTTGTTAGTTAAAATGTGCTGCGTCATGTTTTAGATCTGCTGGTGAACACCTCATGGCTTTACTCAACGTTAGCTGGATGCTAAAGCTAGCCTGCTAGTAGGACAACCGAGGCCTTGTGATCGAGCTAATGTTAGCACGCTGAACCTCACCAATATCATTATATCATTATATCAGTCTGTCGACTGCAGTAATACACTAAGTCTTGTAACATCGGGGAGATCTTGTATAGTGAGGTGTGAGTCATGTGTGAGAGGATGCATTATAGTATAGTATATATTATAGTATAGTGCTAACGTTGCTATTAGGCCTGTCTGCAGCAACAAGTCAGCTACGTTGGTAATACGTTTAGCCAACACACACACACCTGTAAGAAAATGGAGGAACAAACCTAATAGATGGCACGGTCTAAAAGATTTATTCAGTCACGTTAATCAGCTGAACTTTGCACATTTAGTGCGTTGAAAACGTCACACTAACTAGCTGACTCCTCCTACGCATCACTCTTTTCACTACTTGGCTATAGTTTCTCCTCTGTTATTTATTAGTATGATTTTGTGTTCCCCCCTTGTGAAGCGTCCTTGGGTTACTGAAAGGCGCTTTATAAGTCCAATTTATTATTATTATTATTATTAATAACTGTGCATACCTAACACGTTACCGAGTTCAACAGAGCCAACTTCATTGCTGAAATGTTGCTAACATAATCGTCAAGTCCATTAAGTTTGCAAGTATGGTAAATACACTCGGTCCACACTGAGATATAGAGTTGTCCATTAGTGAAAATGTATAACTTCTTGCTTAGTCTGTTATTAAATGGAGGCAATCACTCAAGTTGTTTTAGTAAGATTACACACTAACAGTATAATGTTATTGTCTCCACAGGTGAGGAATCATAAGATATCTTCTGGACAGCTTCGTTGTGGTCCCCGCTGTCAAACCACAATGATCACCAGAAGAAGAGGACGCGCTATGAACACCACAGAGGAGGTGCAGTCTCTGGAGGTCGAAGTGGTGGAAACTGTGGAAGAGCTCCCGAGTCCATCTGAGGGGTTCCCATCCGATGATATTGACACCGCTGGAATAGAGCTAGATGACCTGTTTGGAATTGAAGCCTTAAAATGGACAATGGAAAGAGGTGCTGACTCCTCGCTCTTCGATTTTGAGATGGCTGATTTTGGTGCGTGCAGTGCCCGAGACCCAGATTCAGAGGTTGAAGCTTCAACGGCCTCGTCTCCAGAGAGAACGTCATCTGACTCGAAGATTAAGAACAGGCAAAACCAGTCGGCCCACCTGATCAACAAAAATGCCATCGCTGCCAGGTTGAATCGTCTCCGGAAGAAAGAATACGTCAACAGCTTGGAGAAGAAGGTTGGCATCCTGTCAACAGAAAACGGCGTGCTCCAGCAGGAGAATTCTCAGCTGACCAAGAGGGTGGAGGAGTTGGAGGATGAGACCAGGTACTTGAGGGCTGTGCTGGCCAATGAGAGCATGTTAGCCCAGCTCTTATCCAGGCTGAGCGGTGTGAATGGGATGAAATTATCTTCCTCGCTTTTCCAGGGGCCCGACTCGAACGACCACGACTACGCGTTGCCCAGGAAGCGTGTGAAAGTGGAGGAGAAAGAGACAGCTGGTGGCGTTTGTCTTCATGTGGACAAGGACCACGTGTCAGTGGAGTTCTGCACCAAGTGTGCAGAGAGTGCAAGCGCATCGCTCAAAATGTAGGGTCAAGTACTTATCTCTGTTTTCAGATATTGACACTGAACTTGATAATGGCTCTGTACTGAACTCCATGAGGGGGGATGAACACTGTTGAATTAGTTAAGATTACCTAAGAACTGCTGAATGTGCATGTGTTTTTTGTGTCATGATGGATTGAGTACACGTTACTGCTAAACCTTGTTGACAGTTTCTTCTAGGTAATGGTTGGTCCACCATGCGGGATGAGTGGCTTTCTGAACACCTTTACCTCCTTGACTCCATGGTAAGGATCAGACAAGAAAAGATATCTTTTTGTAGTTGTTTTTCACAGGCTTTAAGGCGTTCAGCAGCGACCTTAGTAGTTCTATTTTCATACAGTTCCTGTTCCCAGTTAGTAGATTTTGAGTACTTTTCATCATTTCTTTTTGTTTACAGTTCTAGGAAATCATTTTATGTTAATTAACATCTAACTAAGAGTTAAATCAAATTTTCCTGAATGCTAAGATGTTAAGAATGAGGTGAAGCTCCACAAAGAGAGATCTTGAATCAGCTGTCAAATTGGAAACGCTTAAAAAAAACAAAAACAAAAACTATATACTTTCTTTTGGTAAGAATTGATCTCTTTGTGAACCAGCACCATTGTACACAAGAATGCTGTCATTTAGCGCCACCTATTTTTCTTTATGCTAAAGTGGATTCTGCTGGTGGAAGGTGAAGAGGCTGGACACGCTGCTGCCAACGTGGCCTGGTATTTTTTTAAAGGTAGTATCGGTAACAAATGGTATACACGATTATATTCTACCAATACTTCACAACATCTAGCTCTTGTCAGTACAGCTCATGCAACGGTTTTTGGGGGGCTTGACTACAGCTGCTCCATTATTCATGAGGTGATGCGATCCGAGGCTTAATGGTCTCCTAATTATGTCTTGTATTTATTGACACACTGGAATGTATTAATTAAATACATCCAAAAGTTATCTGATTTAAGTGGAGAAGTTGCCAGTTTTGTGTAACAAAATGTAAATGTGTATATAACTTTGAATACATATTGTTTTGAGGCAAATGACCTTGATGTTGGACAAATAAATGATATTTTCATTATGTTTGAGTTACAAATATCTACTGTGTCTTGTTCTGTACTGTTGATATTAATGCATCTCTTTTTCTCTTTCTAAACAGCAAGCTCTCTGCCGATAATGGTCTTACTTTTCCTGAACATTTGGGTCAAGTCTGGTAAAGGTTGTCAAAACAAATGACCGAGATCTCATTTGATGGAAGTACAAAGCATGCAGTGTGAGGGAACCCACAGGGATGAATCGTCCTGCCCCTGTTTTAGCCCATTTACTTCAATAACCATATGTACTTATATTACTGCCAGTTATTTTTCAAAGCTTTTTTAATTTTTTTTTGTTATTAACCATTTTCATGACACACATTTTGAAATGTCCTAGAAGGAAACCCACAGGTGAAATTAATAACATTAATGGCTCAGTTACATTAAGTGTCCCCAAAAGCTATTCCAATGAGCCAACATGCACAATACCAGGACCTCGCGTAAGCAGCCATCGTTAAAGATGATGGTGCTTTCCTGTGCTTGTATGAAGTTCAGATTTAAAGGACTAGTTCAGCATTTTGGCTAATGTGCTTATTTGCGTTCTTGCTGACGTGGTAGATTCTATACCACGTCTGTCTGTACATTAAACGTGAAGCTACAGTCGGTTAGCTGAGTTTAGCATGAAGACTGGAAACAAGAACCCACCTACCAACATCTTTTTTAAAGCTCACTAACACATTTATCTTTGTTTAATCCACAGAGACATGGAGGTGTAAAAACCAACAAGTCTCGTCACCATGATGTTGCCAGGCAACCAGAGAGACTCTGAAAGGCTACTGCGGCCAGACAAAAAATGGTCATTTAATAGATATGTTTACACTTCAGTTTTTGTACAAAGATAATAGGTGTTAATTAGTTAGTCAATTAGTGATTAGTGGTGCTGGTTTGCAGATTCAGTTAGCTTAATACAACGCCAGGCTAGCTGTTTCCAGTCTTTATGCTAAACTAAAGGCTACTGATTGTAGCTTCATATTTATCATACAGATAAACTTGGAAAAAAAGTTTGGAAATTTGTGTTTGGTGGATTATTTCTCTGTTGTTACAATGCTAATTGGCATTGTATTTTACATGGTTGGAAAGCCTGTTTATTTACCTTCACAATGATGTCCAACTTGTAAGGATCATGCATTTGTGGGATGAGCAGCACAGCTGATTATGTCGGTAGTGCCCAAGAATTTTTTTCCAAAATGCTCTGCCGATGGTAAACAGTGTATTCTCCTGTTGGAATTGACTCTTGTTTTGAGTTGTTTGGTGGATTGGATGATTGAACTCTATCAGTAACAAGGAACAAACAAGACATATTGGCAATTTTACACTTTATTCATTTAATACACCATCAGGAGCCTCAGTAGCGGTGGAAGATCCATACGCAGCCACAACAGCCTGGCACCTCCTCCTCATGCTGGTCACCAACCTGGTCACACATTGCTGTGGGATGGCGTTCCATTCCTCAACCAGGATTCGTTGCAGGTCAGCCAGCGTGGTTGTGTGTTCCCTCAATGATATCACTGGCAAAACAAGGCTTGTCATCATTGAAGGCCATCTCAATGTAGTGAGATATCGGCCTAAGATTCTGTAGCCAGTGGCGATCCCATGTCTCCACAATCTGACAACGCTCGCCCCCACAGAGCCAGGGTTATCACAGACTACCTCCACAATGTGGGAGACATCATTGAGGGAACACAACCACGCTGGCTGACCTGCAATGAATCCTGGTTGAGGAATTGAACGCACTCCCACAGCAGCGTGTGACCAGGTTGGTGACCAGCATGAGGAGGAGGTGCCAGGCTGTTGTGGCTGCGTATGGATCTTCCACCGCTACTGAGGCTCCTGACGGTGTATTAAATGAATAAAGTGTCAAATTGCCAATATGTCTTGTTTGTTCCTTGTTACTGATAGAGAGTTCAATCATCCAATCCACCAAACAACTCAAAACAAGAGTCAATACCAACAGGAGAATACACTGTTTACCATTGGCAGAGCATTTTGGCAAATATTTCTTGGGCGCTACCCACATAATCAGCTGTGCTGCTCATCCCACGAATGCTTGATCCTTACAAGTTGGACATCATTGTGAAGGTAAATAAACAGGCTTTCCAACAATCCATCCATCCATCTGCAACCGCTTATCCCGTTAGGGGTCGCGGGGGGGCTGGAGCCGATCCCAGCCGACATTGGGCGAAGGCAAGGCGAATTGCTTTCCAACAATGTAAAATACAATGCCAATTGGCATTGTAACAACAGAGACATTATCAACCAAAAACAAGTTTCCAAACTTTTTTTCCCCAGTTCATATACACCGATCAGCCATAACATTGATTATCTTGTTACAATGGCACCTGGCAGTGGGTGGGATATATTAGACAGCAAATGAACATTTTGAACTTTGTGTTGGAAGCAGAAAAA
The DNA here is from genome assembly GCF_043250625.1 of Sebastes fasciatus. Lineage (NCBI taxonomy): Eukaryota > Metazoa > Chordata > Actinopteri > Perciformes > Sebastidae > Sebastes > Sebastes fasciatus. The sequence goes on from NC_133802.1 coordinate 9,079,583, forward strand.
ATGGGCAAGCGTAAGGATGAGTGCGACTTTGACAAGGGCCAAATTGTGATGGCTAGACAACTGGGTCAGAGCATCTCCAAAACTGGAGATCTTGTGGGATGTTTCCGGTCTGCAGTGGTCCAAGGAAGGAAACCGGCGAGAGGGTCAGACCCGAGGCTCATTGATGCATGTGGGGAGCGAAGGCTTGCCCATGTTGTCCGATCCAATAGAAGAGCTACTGTAGCTCAAATTGCTGAAAAGTTAATGCTGGTTCCGATAGAAAGATGTCAGAACACACAGTGCATCGCAGTTTGTTGCGTATGGGGTTACATAGCCGCAGACCGGTCAGAGTGCCCATGCTGTCCTAATGTTATGGCTGATCGGTGTATATATGTAGTGGTATCAATGCTTTTGTCTAACTCCGCAAGAAATCAAATGAGTGTATTGACCATTAACAGCTGAACAGGAACCTTAAATTAGCTCTTGTATCAAATGTTGTCAAATGGAAATGATCATTTTACTGACATGTATTCATTTAATCTTTGTTGTAGACTTAAGATAAAAAGCGTCTTTTTTGGAGATTTACAAACTGAATATTTAAAGCAAACTTATAGCAATACCGGTGACACTTTAAGTTCCCCAGTTTAACATTAATAAGCAGCATATAAACATTGAATAAATGGTTTGTAACACATTGTGATGTAGTTGTAAGCAGAAGGACATTTTAAGTGTGTATTAATGTACAGCATTTGTCAAGAATTGTAACGTCTATGAAGACATTTTACGATATTGTCATTCATTATGTAAGGGATAATGTACAGCGAGCCGGTCATTGTTGTGAAAGAATCCCCGACAAGTCTCTCATCGCCCTGAAGGGGATTCTTTCACAACAATGACCCGCTAGCTTTACATCATCCCGCTTATTACACGGCTACTTACTGAAGAAATCAATATTTTGACACAAAAAAACAGGCGTCAGGGTCTGACATCGGCAACGTTCTGTTATACATAGTAACGGTCTGTTATAGAGAAATTACAGACCGCAGAAGGCCGTGATCGACCAATCAGAATCGAGTATTGAACACAGCCGTGTAATAACTGTTTATAGAGCAGCCTCTACTTTTGGGTGTTATAGTTATTGACAAATACATTAATCTACACATCTGCTTACAAATGCATCATAATGTATCTTAAGTTTCTGTACTGCTTATAAATAGGGTGATTTAAAGTAAAGTGTTGCGGTAATACTGGTAGAAAACTAAACTAAAACTAGCTGTAAATGTGCACATGAAATCAAGACAAAAGGATAAATGTGTAGAAAAATGAGGCAGGAGATGTTTACCCTCTAGTTGAAAAAAGACCAATGCTTCTTTTCCGCGTCACATTTTTTTCCCCCCGCTGCCCTGACAAAAATAATGAACACAACAACCCCCCCCCCCGCCTAACGGAACAGTTGTTGCTAGGAGAAACATTAAAGACATTTTAAAAAACGTATGTTTCGGTAAACTGAACGCCACACTTTTTTAAACAGGTGTTCAACTTGAAGTAGATGGGCTAAAACCTGCTCAAAACAACAGTATGATCCTGAAAGGCTAAAGTATGTTCAGATGTTCTGAAGTGGAGTTGTATGAGGTATTTATCCATAGTCTGTATTACCTACAGTAGATTGCAGTTGGCACACGCCCAATTTGGAAAAACAGACAGGAGTACCAGCACAGGAGCAAAGCGATGTACTGCTGTGGACGGGGCAGCGACAAAACGTATTTTAGCCATCTAAAAAATAAAAAGAACAGTTGAAATTTACCCTATATTTAGAATTTTTTCACCGCCTTACCTCGCTGTCAGACAGCCCTTTCTGACAGGAACTGAAGCTGTCATCTGTGCGCTCTTCAAAGCCACCAGACTCCATTGACAAAAACAGTAATTTTACCTCGCAGAACACGGGAGTTGCTGGTCTACCGCTGTCGAGATGACTGCCTCAGTTCCCGTCGGAAAGGGCTGTCTGAAAGCGGTGAAATATTCTAATTATAGGGTACACTTAAACTGATTTTTTTTTTTTTAGGTGTCTAAAATCTGTTTTGCTGCTGCCCCCGTCCACAGCAGTACGTTGCTTTGCTCCCATGCTGGTATTCCTGTCTGCTTCTCCAAACTGGGGGCGTGCCAACCGTCATCTACTGTAGGTAATACACTGAATGGATAAGTACCACATACAATCCCACATCAAAACACCAAACTATCCCTTTAAAGGGAGACAGAATTTCAGCTGTCAGATGCTATTCCATTGTGTTAACTTAAAGGGACTATTTGTAACTTTCAGAAATGCTTAACAGCGACACCTGTGGCCGTGAAATCAACAAAAGTCAGCGTCGGGCTCGCGCTTGCTCGCTCTAAATATACCTGAACGAGCGTCGCTCAAAACAGTGAGGCGACACACATCAGCTAAAACCACAATATCACTATATTTCAGCTGCTTGGCAGTAATGTTAGCTGACCAGACGAAGGTCTCTCCATGAACATGATTTAGATCTGATCCTAGTGTTGGCTTTTCCTGCCTAAATGCAGGCTGAAGCAGCGGGGCTCTGCAGCGCGTCTCCCTGCTCTCTCCGCCCGCAGCCGGAGAGAGCAGAGGAGACACCGGCACCCGGTCGGTAACGAGAAGACAACGTAACTCTCTGAAGAGCTCCGTCACTTCACAAGACACGGGAAACCTCTGTTGGTCTGGAGGAACTGCAGCAGTTATTTCTGCACAAACGTCCCCTGTGCATTCACTAGATATTCTCAGAGCTAAACTAACTCTTCTGCAGTGTGGACTGAGCGCGCGTTCACGTCTAGAGGTGGAGGACGCGCGCGCTGTCTGAGTGAAGGAGAGCAGGCAGAGGAGACGAGGCTCCGGCCACACGCGAGCGTGCATATGCGAACGCGCATGTGTGCCGACCCGCTACATTTATACGCTTAAAAAGTTACAAACAGTCCCTTTAAAACCACCCAACAACTTTAAAGGTTGGCGAAAACATGTTCATAAAATGTCAGCTACCAAACGTTTCTGCCGGAGAATGTAAAGTTTATTAGCAATAGTGAACTGCTTAGTAGCTATCGTGTTGACGTCAACTAACAGGGAAATCAACCAAGATTTGTGCTTTCATCTCAGAAATGCTGTGTCGGTATTTATCCTGCACTGGACTTTTATTTTTACGGAAGGTTTATTTGTTGTGTTGTGTGCAGCATGTCATTGCTATGACATCACAGATGAGAGCTGACCTCTAGCAGTAAAGTTGGCAGATGATGTGCAGACGGTCAAGGTCGTTGATGCAGCATGAGGTTGGTGAAGTCAATTGCGAATCCCCTTTAGCACACAAGTCGTGTGTAGGGCACCAAATAAACATTTTGGGAACTGGCTGAATGTTTATCGCTTGGGTTTTTGTTACCTCTGATGTTTGGAAGACGGTGAACACCAGTGTCTTAGATGTTCATACCTTTGTCGTATATATGACTTAATACCCTATAGACATCGTTTACTTTGACAGCAAGACAAAACCTTACACTTTTATGGAATTATATCACCAAATAAACACAACTGCAGGGATGAGTCATTAGGTTGCTTTGGTTTTGAGTTTGGCCTATGTCCAAATTAAAACGTCCAATAACAAGGAGGAGGTGGGACTTATGAACTATACTGCAGCCATATTTTTGACATACTACACTATGACTTTTTTATAACATACTATTCTATGGCGTTTTTTCGAAATACTATACTATGACGTTTTTTTTCGAAATACTATACTATGCCTTTTTTTCGTCATGCTATAGCCTACTATGACTTTTTCATGAAATTTTCGACATACTATACTATGACTTTTTTATGACATTTTTCAAGATGTTATACTACTACTTTTTATAACATACTACACTATGGCTTTTGTCATGGAATTTTCGACATAATATACTATGACTTTTTTTTCCGACATACTATACTATGACTTTTTTCACGAAATTTTCAACATACTATACTATGACTTTTCTCAACATGTTATATTATGACTTTTTTTCCATAAAATGTTCAACATACTATAGTATGACTTTTTTCATGAAATGTTTTGACATACTATACTATTACTTTTTTCAACAAGTTATACTATGACCTTTTATAACATACTGTACTATGACTTTATTTCATCGACATACTATACTTTGACTTTTTTTTTTACAAATTTTACTATGACTTTTATTCATTTGTTTCGACATACTATACTATGACTCTTCATTATTCAACATACTATACTATGACTTTTTTATTTATTCAACATACTATACTATGACTTTTAAAATTTTCTTGACATACTATACTATTACTTTTCTTCATGTTTTCGACATACTATACAATGACCTTTTTCATTTCATTTCATTTTTCAACCCACAAAAACAAACACTTCATTAGTGTATCTGTTCAGAACGCTCAGTGTGGTAGATAAGTGGTTGGAATACCAAAGGTTGTGGGTTTGATCCTCATGGGGGACGGTCTGTTTTCAGTTCTAACTTCTAATGACGAAGTGAAATATACGAAGAGAACAGTATCAAGTGCGTGTGGCATTGGTGGCTTGGTTGCTAAGTTCTCGGTCCTGGCTGCGTCAGAGCAGGTGTCGATCCCAACCCTCACATCGATGCCCGGTGCCCGACAGTGGAGTGAGATGAGCGTCTCCTCCCAGGGTTTACCAGAGATACAACTGGGGGGTTATGCAACAGAAAAACTGAATTTGTAACAAATTTGAAGTGTGATATACAACAAACTAAGTTGTCCATAATATCTAACCCTAATCCTGACCTGTATGATTTATAACCCTAACCCTGATATACTCACCTCTATATCTGTTTGCTGATGTTGCTGCTTTGACACCTGAATTTCCCTCCGGGGATTAATAAAGGTTCATCTTATCTTATCTTATATGCTGGTAGAGGATCCCTTCAACATCTCCTTCAACATCTCCTCAGCAGCCCTAAAGCCTTGGCTGATGGACGTTACTGCTTTAAGGTCAGGGTTATATATTATGGATAACTTAGTTTGTTGTATATTGCAGTTAATACAGTTATTTCTGTTTTTCTGTTGCATAACCACCCAGTTGTATCTGTACCACCGGGCATCGATGTGAGGGTGGAGATCGACCCCTGCTCTGACGCAGCCAGAACCGGGAACTTAGCAACCAAGCCAACAATGCCACACGCACTTGATACTGTTCTCTTCGTATATTTCACTTCGTCATTAGAAGTTAGAGCTGAAAACAGACTGTGCCAAATAAGGATGGAACCATTAGTAGAATAAATCATAATGTACTGGAGAATAGTTGAGCAATATTGGGATGGACTTGCTGTGTGTAATTAATAAAAAAAAATAACCATAGGAATACACATGAATTGAGACAGTAATGATATTAAAGCTTTAACTTTATTGTCTTTGGGCCCGGAACATGTGAAACAACAAGAACAAATAATTTGAAGAAGATAATACTATTCTTAATGTTTGTCATTGGGTCTGATTCCCTACAACATCAGACAAAATGATTTACAGCACACAGATTCACCAGAAACTCCTTCAGCTGAGACTCCAGCGGGACAATGACCAGCTCACTGTAGATTGCTGGGCCCTCTGTCAACGTCCAGCAGGTTTTGCTACAGGGCCACAATTGTGTTTCCCTTATAAAAAAACATGAAAAGAACAACAGAGACTGAATATTTATTCACACAACAGGCTTATGTGAGTAATTAATTAAATGAAAACAACAACATTGTCTTATTCTTTTTGGACTAAGCATGGTATTCCAAATCACAGATATTACTAACCTGCTGGTTGCTGAGAGTCATGGAGGTCTGTGTCCTCAGTTCTACCAGGTGCTCTGCAAGGCTGTCAACCCGACCCATACCTGGCATACCATGCCCGTCCCTAAACATACAATTTGTCATCAGTAAGCAAATAAACAGGATAAACTGCTGTGAAATTACACTACATGTAACATATATCTTATTGTCTGCATTCTGTCTGTTGTATGTTCAATAGATTTGACACAACTGTTACTATTGCTTTATTGTGAGGTTTATGTAGACATTACTTACCAACTGTATTTCTGCCACCTGAGACACCAGGTGAGGATTCAGACTGGACTGCAGGCTGAGCTTCTGGGGCAGAGGATGCAGGATGACTGACAGCCTGGAGAAGTCTAAACAGACATTGAAATAAAACTTATATGTAGAAACAATTTCACACATATGATAATTATGTTTCTTTTACCTTGAAAAACCTTGCAAACTACAGTCATGTTTATATAACTTTAGTATGAACATTTAATATAACGTTTATGATCATATAATCATGAATCATGAACATTAATATAACACAGTAGTTATCTTACAGTTACCTGTCTGAGCTAAAAACAGTGACTGTGATAGTAAATTTAATTTCACAACGTTAAGAAGCTCATACACTAGCAGTCATACTGTATATGTATATATAGCTTTAGTATTAACATAACGTTTATGATCATATAATCATTAATATAACACCACAGTCTCTGCGACGGCGGCAGTGAATAGTTTAAAAGTCCCTCCTCCGCATCGCGTCCGCTGGGACGGCTGTGATTGGCTATTCAAAAATGGTGACGTTGCGGAGATCAGCCACACGATTCGTTGCCTGAAAATGGAATCCAGAGCTCCGATTGGCTGTATCAGCGGTGAAAATGGATGACGTCGGCAGTGAAAATGGAAAGCCGCCACATGATTTGTCGAGAGAAAATGGAAATCCTGAAGCTCTTTTTCCTACTTTTTTCATGACATTTTTATCACATACCATAATATGAAATTTTTTTCTTAAAATCTTCGACATACTATACTAGGACTTTTTATAACATACTAGGACATTTCTTTTCATTAAGTTTTCGACATACTATACTATGACTTTGTTGTGACATTTTTCAACATGTCAACTATGACTTTTTATAACATACTATACTATGACTTTTGTTTCATAAAATTTTCAACATACTATAGTATGATTTTTTTTCATGAAATTTTTTGACATATGACGTTTTTCAACATGTTATTCTATGACTGGATGTGGAAGATCGCCGAATGATTCAGTAACTTTATCACTCTGCAGGCGAGCCATTTTGGCTTCATATGCCACTGAGCAATTAATAGATAAGTTTAACTTTCAGTTAATTTCCCTGTCAGAAAAGGCTGCTTAACGGCAAGATAAAGTGGTGAAAATATTCTAAATATAGTGTAGGGTACACTTAAAGGTCTCTAAAATCCATTTTACTGCTGTCCTCGTCCACAGCAGTACTTTGCTTTTGTTCCTTGCTGGTACTCCTGTCTGTTTCTCCAAACTGTGAGCGTGCCGACCGCCATCTACTGTAGGTAATACACTGGCTATGGATAAGTACATCATGCAACCCCACTTCAAAACACCCGAACTATCCCTTTAAAACTAAGAAAACATGATACACAGTGCCATACTGGCTGCCCTACATGCTAGAAAACTTCCTGGTGCTCCAACACATGTAGTTGGTGCCCTTATTTCTTTTCGCCCCTGCCCCTCAGACAGCCTGAGTCCGCCACTGCCACTGAGGCATTTTGGTGAGAATAAGCGCTGCATCTCTTTCAAAACAACAGGCAACAAAGTGTCACTTTTCCAGAGGTTTTCCACTTTTCCAAAGGTTTAAAATCTTGCATCAAAGTACAGTCTTGCATCATTGTGAACAAACAACACAGGACCACGCAGACTTTGTCAAAGTTATTATTGTAGAATACTTTGATGTATTTTTTCTTTCATACAGACAAAAGGTGTTGGACTTAATTCCCATTAAATTCTCTTAGATTTCCATACAGATTTAGTCTACAGTATACAGGTGTGTTCTTTCTCATATATAGATATTTATTCGCTTAAATAACAGGCAGGTAACTCTTTAATATATTCAATAGTCTTTATGTTTTTTTCTTTTCTTTTTTTGGTCTTTTTTCATTTCAGCACAGTTAAGGCTGCATTTTCTGTCTGCAGAACAGCACTGCATTGTGCAAGAAGGGGGACCATTCCACACACAATATTTACAACAGTATGTATAATGAATAATGTAAAACGTTAATTTCTTCCCATCGTAACATGGCAGTAAATACTTGTAGCAGATCTAAGAGAGCAGCCTAAACAATGCATGGATGCATTGCACTTCTGCAGTCTCTAGCTCTGCATCACCCTCCGGTTCTCCATCCTCCCTGGGTCTCCACTTTTTCCAGTCCTTTAGATCATAATGAGGTACATTTGTATCTCCTGTTCTCTATTTACAGAGTGGTGTCTCTGGTCTTAAGAGACTATAAGCATCTCCACACCTCTGCACACTTCAGGGGCTGTTCAATGGACAGAAAACACAGCCCTTAGAATATGCTCAGGAGAATGTGCAACTGTCTTTTTCCATCAGTGGGAGCACCAATGGAGAAAATCTAAAATAATCATAATAATATACAAGCGCTTCCATTTTGTTGTTCCTCTCTTTACAGAAAGCAATAGGATTAAAAGAAAGAAAACATTCCCCCCCAAAAAAGTGTAACAGGAACATAGTACCTGTAAATCAAAGATGCACATGTGCACATTTGGGCGATCTGTACAGTAGTGGTGTAGTTGTACAATTTATAATTTTGATAAATATAATATATTCTTTTTCACATTGTGTTTCGCCTTCTGTGAAACTGTCTCACAACATCATGATGTAACGTGGCTGGACGGATGGACAGAGATGGCTGGAACTGGACAGTCAAATTTACACCACTGTAGAGTATCAGCCTGTTGTTCGGTCTGTATGTATGCGTGTGTCTGTCTGTGTGTGTTTGTATACTGCAGAAAGCATTGATAGAGCTGTGCTAAGAGGTGCTGAAATAGAGTATGTTGGAATTGAACAGGATATGTGTGTGTGTGTGTGTGTGTGTGTGTGTGTGTGAGAGAGGAAGAGAGCAGATGTGGAGAGATCATATAGCACACAGTAGTGACAGTAGCCTAAATGATTTACCAACACATAAAGAGTGACATTAATGATACCAAATGCATGCTTCAAAACAGACAGACCAATACAATGTCACCACCTGCCCACTCCCAAAGGTTGGGGTCAGGGTGGCGGCGATGATGATGAGCATTCAAGAAGACAGGGTTCTGTACAGGTAAGGGTGTTCCCAGAGAGCCCTGCGCGCATCCTCAAACAGAACTAGCAGGACGGACATGTTCTCTCACTGTGTTTGCATGTGTTGTCGTCTTTGTAAGACTTTCTAATCCTACGTCTGGGTACAGGTGTCGGCATGGCAGTCTGTTGCATATTGTCTGCCATTGCCTTTCTCTGGTGGTGGGACCAGTTGATAACTCAGGGGAAGTCAACGGGGGATAACTGAGGTGAGGGTAAGGTAAGGGAGGGGAAGGGGGAGTTCCAGGTTTTGCATTGCATTGCAGTTACGCTCCGATGGCAACATGAAGTCAGCGGTTCACCCACACATAGTGCAACATGGGATACAGGAGGGCACTCTCACACCCGGTCTGGAATGTGATGCGGCTGTTTGGAATGTAAGTTTCCATGGAATGTTGAGGTCGACAAGGTGACGGTGGAATGTGATGTCACGAGCGCTGCACTCGTCGTCACGAGGGTGGCTGTCCAAATGATTTTTTTTTTTTTTTCTTCTTTTTTTTGTTTGGCGTGTGCTCATGCAGCATGTTATGCCCTTTTTCTTTTACATTGGAAAGCTTCAACATAATATGTCTTAAAGCAATACTGCAATATGTTGGGAAATATGCTTATTTGCTTTCTTCGCTGAGAAGATTGATACCACTCTCACGTCTGTCCGTTCAATGTGAAGCCGAAGCCAGTAGTCAGTTAGCTTAAAGCATAAATATATATGTAGGAAAATAGGGGGAAACAGCTATGGCTCTGTTTGAAAGTAGCAAAATCCTCCTACCAGCACCTCTAATATAATAAGCACCTATGATAGTATGTCTCCAGACAGCCGAGAGAAAATATTTGACTTTTGTGAATAAAATTCAAGACTTTTTTAATACCTCCTGAGGCCATTTATTAAGGAATTGAATTGAATTGAACTGAATTCATACTGAATTTTTTTAAAAACTTTTCAAGACCAGCAGATACTGTGTTTTTGTACATATTAAACTAACGACATATAATGTGTTAATCAGTGAGCTTTGGATGTGCTTTGTTTGTTTTTACTTTTGAGAGTGCCGAGGTAGCTGTTTCCAGTCTTTATACTAAGCTAAGCTAACCTGCTGTAGCACATTTATTTATTTAGACGTGAAAATGGTCTCGATCTTCTTGCGTAACTCTCAGCAAGAAAGCCAATAAGTGTATTTCCTGAAATGTCGAAGTGTTCCTTTAAGGTGTCCCAATCAACTAATTGAATATCACGATGATGGGGAACGCACAGTGTTTGACACATAGCTCTCAGTGGTCGTACCTGATCGAGTGGGCTTTGGACCTAAAGCTAAAGCTGAACAGTGACATAAGACATGGGCCTGATAGCTCGAGTGGTTGGTTGCTTTTCAACATCAGTGATTTCTTTTTTTTTCTTCCCTTCTGGATCGAACATCCAACAGATCAAACAGAAACAATCTCTTTGTCCACAGAGAAACGAATGCAGAGGGCGCCGGTACATGATGGAGACGACACAATGGCACGTGAGCAGGAGCGGGTTCGAAGTGAGTGCATGTTAGTCTTAAAGGGCCATCGCCTGTGCATTGTGTGTTTGATGGCATTTAAAGGGTTAATGCTTCCAAAGAAAAGCCGACACACACACACACACACCAATGAAAGACCAGAAGGGACGAGACAAGACGAGACAAAGTCTTGAGGAACAGCAAGAGAGAAGATGATGGAACACGTAACAGAGATGAAGTGGAAGAGGACCTCACCCACGGGCTCGCCCCGACTGATGTCAATAAATATCCCCAATGCGTACTCATCAGTTCATCAACATGGCTGGAGGCTGTAAATTAAGTTCTGTGGGCCAACGTATGTATATGTGAGATGCCATACACTGTATCGTCTCATAGCATGGTGGACAATATTACAGATAACGGGGTCATGTGGACTTATGGGGGGAGGGCGGCATTCGAGGATTGGCAGAAAGAACAGTGATGAAAATGACGAGTTCTGTGCTGTCGCTTCCCGAACATTCAAATGATATATACATATACTCTATATATGTATTCCCCGCTCCTTTAGTTGTTTTTTTTGCAGCCATACTATTTACTATTAGGTTTAAATGAACAGTATCTTTGTTTGCAATTTATATTTTTGTTATGTTTTTGTTGGGTTTTTTTTTTTCAGAAGAGACAAGACATTACACGTACACACATAGAAAGAAGAGAGAGAGAGCAATGAAAGAAAAGAACGTTTTTGTTTTTTAAAAAGCTCAATGTGAAATTTCCGAGAAAGAGAAAATAAAGAAATGTAAAAAAGAAAAGAAATGAATGAGCACCGTTATGTTGAGAAATAAAAAGATGGAATTGACTGAAGTCTAGTTAAAGCTTTAACAAAGCGTTTTACTTGTATTGCAAGCAAATTAGTGATTTTAAAAGTCGGCTGTAGATTCTAGCCAGCTAAATGGTGGTGGTGGTGACTATGGTGCCATGGCAGGTAGGTTGGTAGGTGGGTGGTGACAACAACACTAATGATGAACACCAATAGAAACAGAGTGAGTCAGCCTCTGGCCCTGACATGGCCCTGATCTGCTGAAGCGTTGAAGGATGTGTCGTTTTTTTGTTTTTTTTCTCGGATGTCCGTCCCCCTCCCTCCCCAACCCACCGTCACTCAGGACAACGCAGCGAGAGCAGACCTGTGCGTGTGTGTGTGACAAGTGTGCACGCAGTCAGGCGGGGTGGGGTTGGGCAGGTTGTTCAGGGAGGGCAACAGACGGACTGGGGTGGGGCGGTGGGTTCGAGGGTGGAGGGAGGGTCGGGGGTGGTGTTGTCAGTGGGTCAGACTGAGAGGGCTGGAGCAAGGGCAAAGGAGGTAAAGTCGCAATGTTCTCAGGGAGTTTGCGAGCAGAAGTCTCCAGCCATTGTCCACTCCCTCTGGTACCTCCCCCATCCTTCGCTCCCTCCTGTTAGCTTTGTCGTAGGGAGATTGGATGAAAAATGTCATGTGTGAGTCCTCAGCCCTCTCTTCCGCTCCCTTTTCCTCCCCAAGTCACCATTCCCCTTCTCCTCTCCCCCCGACCCACGTTCAGCTCAGTTATAAGGAGGTCTCCACGCAGTAGAGGTGGGCCAGGTAAGGGCCGGAGGGTCTCACCGGCCTGTCCCTGCCATGATGGTTATGATGGTGTTGGTGGCGGTGGTGGTGGTGGTGATGGGGGCTCCAGTAGCTGGGGGTAACTGCATCGGTGCTCTTTTTGTTGCCGTGGGTGACTGTTGAACTGATGCTGCTGCTGCTGCTGCTGCTGCTGTTGTTGTTGTTGTTTCGGTTGCACGGGGTCACCGGGAGGCTGTACTGGCGGTAGGGGCGGGTGGGTCGTGAGCGGGCTGGGGGCGGGGGCTGGGCAGGAGGGGGCGGTGGCTTGCGGAGGGCCGGGTGCAGGTGCTGGTATCTGCTGAGCTCTGATTCGTCGTCCACGTCAGTGTCGTCGATCAGCGGGATGTTGTGGATGAGGTCGTTGATGAGGAACTCCGGGTGGGCCATGAAATTGTGGATGGAGTTGCGGGATTCCGGTTTCTCCCGGCCCTCGTACAGCGAACTACGGAATGCTTTCACCACTCGCATCTGCCGAAAGGAAGGAAGACGAGGGAGAGACCACAAGAAAGAGAGAGGTTTAAGTCAGACATGAAAAAGGGGAAAGGGGAGGCCAGGGAAACCCAGAGACAGACAGACTCGTGTCCTCCAGCAGACAAACAGAGTGACAGACAGACAGATGGACACTCAGGACCAGGTGGCTACAGTCAAAGTTTATAGAAGATGACTTCTATTGGTCACATTCGGTTTATTTTCTATAGAGAAATATGACTCCGATCTGCTCTGGAAGCTGAAGATAATGTTATTGGCTGGATTCAACCACAATGGACGTGGCCAAAGCACAACAGTCTTTTGGAGCACAAGTTAAAAGACTATTTCGACATTTGGGAAATTAATTTATTTGCTTAATTTTTTCATTTCCAAGAGTTATATTAGAATATTGATACCACTCTCATGTCTGTGTGCTCAACTACAGCCACTAGCCAGTTAGCTTAGCTGAGGATAAAGACTGAAAACAGGGAAACAGCTAAAATGCCCACTAATGAACATGTCATCTGTAAAAAAAGATGACATGATCTGTAAAAAAATGAAAGGTTAAAAAAAGTTTTTAAAGACTATTTCTTGGCTTAACTTCAGATTTATGTGTTAATTAGTGAAGTTAAAGGCGTTTTTCTCGTGTGATTCATTCGCACGTCAATAAATTTTTTCGAACTGCTGTTTTTGTCATGAATACTTTCACACTGATCATGAATATTATCGGTAGATTAAAGGCATCAGCCAATCACATTGTGCGGAATGGGATGTGTTGCTGCCATGGATGTATAAAGAGAACTGGATACAGCGTTGGAGGCGGGGCCCCGTTCATTCCCATGAAAGTTGCTCAGTGGCGCATGATGACAAAATGGCTCGACTTCCGCCTGGAAAAGTACCCGGATCTTGGGCACATGGACCATGCGCAGTAGCGTCCGCTCGGTCACATGACTCGGTCACGGGGTCCCAACGTCACATCGTCGTCACGGCTTGCAATCGAGCCTCGTTCTGGGTCTAATTCACAGGAACGGAGGAAGGAAAATAACTCTGGATTTGGCTATTAGTGCGTTTTACAACTTTTAGGACCTAATGTTTTAAATAAAGACTACTCCGCTGAGTTACAGATGTCTCTTTCCCAATGTAAGTCTATGGGAAAAAGTCTTTTTGGGCATTACGAAAGTTGGGATCAACGACCGGCGCTCTTCCTGGTGGCTCGATTGCGCCTATATTTATTTAACAACACGGAGGCTCTTTACAACCTTGACCAACGCAGCTCAGACCTGATCCACTCCTTCCGTTCTTACTTTTCACAATAAAAGCCCTATAGACTTATATATTTTGCATTTCTGCTTTTTGTTATACATCACGCCCCTGGTGTGTGAAGGCCTCTAAGCTGCCAATACACTCCATCTGAACTGCTTGTCAGATGGTCGAAAAGCTTTGGAAACCCCCCCACGCACACACACTTTTACTACATCAGATTAGGGTGGCCGGAGGTGAGAAGGTCAAGCTCTTTTTTTTATTTGTCTTTTTTCACAACTACTTCTGTCACTTTTCATGTGAGCAACCGAGTGCAAAACACTTATTTGCTGTCATTCCCGTATTTTAACAATATCACGTCTCCCCCACCTTTCTATAACGACCGGCTTTCCACTCCTCCTTCCAAATCAGATCAGGTATAAGCACTTTTTATTATACTTATTTTTGAGCATAACCCAACCCTTAGAGGGCTAGCTGCTTCCAGTCTTTATTCCATAGCTAAGATAACTGGCTAACATACAACATCCGGCAAAACTAAATAACAAAGAGGGAGAGTTCAGAGACACAAATAACATAAAGAATGTACTCCTCCTCATCATAAGGACTGTGTGTTTCAAAGCTCAAATCGGGTTGATCACTTTACTGCTTTGTCATGTGAGGAGATTAACAAGAGGTCATGTTTACAAGGTTTTGAGCTAAATTTACATGGTAATGGATAAATAAAATGTTTTTCAGACAGGGCAACATCTTGGCATGAGTGTAGTCGCAACCTCACCTTGCCACCGGACTATTTCAACATCAAGATGCTGTCTGTTTTTTTAATCATGTCTCCTCTATTATCCTATTCTTTCACAAGGGGAATTGGATTAGTCCTCCTTATTTTGTACAGAGCTCAGAGCATCGCAAGTTATCAAGGTCATTTCTCAAACTATGTAATTATATTACTGTAACTTTGGGAGCACAAATATCTTGACTAATTCAGTAACCAACAGAGCGTCCACCTGAACCTGTCTGTCCCCAACAGACCAAAAAAAAAAAAAAAAGAGGTAAAAAATCAAAATGAGTTGGCTAATGACTGAATATTTTTGTCAGTTCTCACACACCAATCAAACCTCACAGGACGAGAGCATTTAGTAGCCACCATCACAAAGACCAAAGAAGCTGCAGACGCTTCACATCATACACACGTGGCATGTGTTTTTGTGTGTGTGTTGGTGGGTGTGTGTGTGTTGGTGGGTGTGATGCAGTATGTGTGGAGAAAACACTCAAACCTCAGCACACTGGATCACATGCACACACACACACACACACAGGTGAGGGTTGTTGTTAGGCACAGATGGAGAAGAAGCGAGAATGGTGAGTGTGTTAGTTTAATGTACAATAAAATAATAAAAAATGGCAAGAACCTATAGCAGTGACCATACACACACACACACACACACGCACGCAAACGTGCATGCAGCAGCGGTGTAACTGAGCGAACCAACAGTTCAGTTGTTTCCACATCGTGCGGCTTGGAGGTTGACGTCTGCATGCATCGGACAGTTGTCAATCATGGGTGCTGTTTGTTAAAGGGAGCTGGTTTATTCACGCAAACACCTCAGCAGCCAGACAGTGAGCTAGTCTGTCAGCATCTCTATGCAAACACACACACACACACACACACACACATGCACATGTGGAAATTGTACTGCAGCCATGCAGCAGTGAGGGACAGAGGAGAGCAGAGTGATTGAAATGATGCTGATGATGATGATGATGCTGATGATGAAGTTGCTGCAGGATAGAGAGAAAAAAAAAACCAAGTCTTGCAAAACAGAAAGGTGACATCACGGAGAATCAGCAGGTTAGAACAGTATGTGATTGGTTAGATTACTAGAAACAGAAGATGATGGGTTCAAAGGCCAGAGCAAAACTCGGGCGTCAGCCCTGTCGCAAGAGAGAGGCAGCCAGGTCATGCTGAATCAGATCGTTGTCACTTACACTCTCTTTCTGTCTCTCTCTCTCTCTCTCTCTCACACACACACACACACACCCACACCCACATGCACACACCCACACACACACAAAACACATAGGAGTGAGGTCTGTGAGTGTACTTGAAGGTACATTATGCAGTGTATGTATGCGTGCGTAAACACATTCCTTTGCCATGGCAGTTGGTCCATGCACCCTTCCCCTCCCCAAGCCCAAACAGAGGAAAAGAAGCAGCATGAGCACAAAAGAAACAGTAGACAGTTCAATGCAAATACACAGACAGGCACAGGCAGGCAGAGCCCTACATAGAGACAGTTTGGCCAAATGACATCAACAGACTGCAACACTTAACTGGAGTCCAAACTGTGATTATGAGAAGGTGGATGGTCAGGCAGCTGAATGGAGATCAGTGCTGCAGTCGGCCAAACTAAGAGGAGTCTCTATATGTGACTCTGCCGTATATGATAGACAGACGTACAGACAGACAGAAGGTCAAGCAGTAGGTTCAGTGCTTATCTGTTTTTCCAAAGAGCCTGTCAGACAGTAGAAAAACACCTCATGCAGACTGAGAAGGTGTCAGAATGTTACTTTCTCACTTCGTCAGCGCTTGGTTTGTTTTCATTTTTTGTCTCCATGGAAAGAGTAAACTTTCGAGTATATGCCGTCCCCAGTGTGACCAGAGCGGCCTGGAGGTCAGGGCACTGCTGTGTTACTTATGTCTCTCACTTTCTTTCTTTCTTTCTCTCCCTCTCCCTCTCCCTGTCGGCCCTTTCAGCAGTGCTTGATGGAAAAACAATGATGGTTAAAGTACAAGAAGGAAATAGGCGCTGGAAGGTAGAGAGGCTGCTGTGTGCAACAACACAATTGCTTATGAGAAGAAACTGCAACATAAAACACAGGGAGAAGCTGTGAGGTGGATGGCTGGTTACCCACCCTTTGGTATGTGATGACTGGGCTCTAATCCATGGCAACCCCTCAGCAACACCTTCCTCAATTCAATGCACATTCTCTTCATGTCGCCTACTCATATCCCATTTAAAGAGCAAAAACTGAGCGCGGAGGCTGAAATATTATTCTTGAATATGAAAGAACTTTAGCAAAGAATTGAGGAGCTGAGGATGGATTTTGGCCTAAATACCCCATTCCCCTTAAAGTTCCTGACCAACGCAAACTTTCATATTCATCTCTTTTCTCAATTTAATTGCAGGCAGATGAAACAAGGCCAGTCTGAAATGAAAACAAACTGGATCCATAGATCGGTGCAAAATATCCAGATGGATCACTAAGGTCCAGCGCAGCTCAGGTGGATGAAAGCATGAAACAGAGACGTCTACTTGTATCATCTCTATTTAATATTTAAGATATTTCTTTCAGATATCCCCGGGGCTCTTTTCTTACCCAGTGATGATAGATTTTAAGTCAGGGAGGTGATGGTGTTGATGTCAGAACTTACGCACATCATACTGCAACGGGGGCACAGTGCCAAGTCTGAGGGCTGGGTCTGCTTTGCAAAGAACTCTGGGTAGTGGAGTGAAGTAATGACCCTGATGCAGGGGAAGAGGTCAGTCTGTCTTGATAACACACATAGGAAATCATTTGTAGTGTGTGTTTGTTGCTCGGGGATTCCCATATCGGACCATTTCATCAGGCTTTAGGCAATCATAGGAAAGTACTTAAAGGAGTACTTCACCCTTCAAATGTCCATTTCTATATCAATTATTATGTTACCTTGAAGAAAACTTAGATTTTATCACATGCCTCAATGGGAAAGTAATTGATATGCAAATGGTCATTTTAAGGGAGAGGTATTCCTTTAAAGAGGACATATGCTCATTTTCAGGTACATACTTGTATTTCGGGTTCTTACTAAAACATCTTTACATACTTTAATGTCCAAAAAACACATTATTTTCCTCATCCTGTCTGTCTGAATATACCTCTATTTGTCTGAAATGCTCCGTTTTAGCACCTTTCTCTCTTTAAGCCCCCACCCCCCTCCTAAAAAAGCCCAGTCTGCTCTGATTGGCAAGAGAGAAAAATATGGTGCACCTTTGCAAAGGTAGTTCTCAAGCTGTGGCCGGTATATACTAATGAGCCTGTACGTGACATAGGAAGGGGGAGCCAAATGTGATTGGCTTGTTGAATCTCATGTTTTCTGATCTAGGCAACCCACAAAAAAAACCTGACTAGGTTGTTTTATTTTACAGTCTGTGACCCAAATGTATGTGCAAAAGCACTGAAAATTATCATATGTCCCCTTCAAAAGCTAAGGCTGGTGATATATTCTGTATTTGTGGCATTGTCACCAAATCCCATAAAAGGACCAAAACCAACAATGTGTTCGTCCGTCTCTCAAATTTTTGACTTCCCAACCCTGTCTGGGGCTCCCAATCCCCAAGCCCACTGGTTCCTACTGAATATGGAAATCTTTAAAAAATAAAACAGCTGGACACTGTAGTTTTTACCGATTGTTACTTAAACAGGAGGAAATAATTGTGTATTTGTTTCAGATTCCCACAGATTTGGTGCACTAGTGAGTTATTTCCAGCAGCAGGACGGTGTATGTGGGGTTGAGTCAAAATAAACTTCAGTGTGAACCTGAGTCACACTGAAGTTAATGCTTGCTCCTTCACATCCCCTCCTTGTCAATCTATTTGGGTTCAGGAGCTGAACCACAAGGGGGTGACTTCAAAATGCAAGTACGTGTCATACTACTGTTGAGTAACAGACTTGGGACACAACAAGCTCTTCAAATGAAGGAAAAAAAAAAGCCAGCAATGAGCTATCAGTGGTGAGACCTGAACCCTAGCTCCATTCTTTGATTCTACATCTGTCCTTCCACACTCCCAACTCATATTATCCATCTTTTCTATCAAGCAGCCAGTGTTGTAAAGTGATGGTGAGAAGTATGTGTTTCCTTAAACAAAGCCCAGGTAACCTCTAGTGTCTGTGCAGGATGATCACGACAATGAGGTGTCAGCAGCGCCTCTCTGTATCTACGCCTACAGGTGATGGAGCAGCGTGGGGGAAGGAAGGCAGCGTGGAATGGGAGGAGGGAAGGATGGACGAAAGGGAGCAAGGGAAGGTAAGGAGAAGCAACTGAGAAAGACGGATGAAGACAATCAAACGAAGAGACAACGCAACCACACACATGCACGCACAAGCAAACACTCGCACACTGACGAACAAACACACAGAAGTCAAAACTACGGCTCTCGGTTATGTCAGCACACACAAACACACTTGCAAACAGACACGTGCGGAACTGACATACAAAGAAATCAAGAGAAAACATGAGGGGTGGACGCTACTCTAGTAAGGAGATGGGAGGATGACAAAAAGGGATGAGGTAAAGGACAAAGTAAGATACAAAAAAAATGAAGAGAAACCTACGAAAGAAATCTTATCAGTACTGCTACACAAGAGCCCGTATTTAGATCTGATCCAATCTAAATACCTCTACAAAAGAACAACTCTACTTATGAAGAACAATAAGAATACATTTCACAGAATATTTCTGCAAACAGGGAACCTGTAATATCTCATAATTATAGAAGGAAAAGGAGAGAGCTGTGATGGAGAGAGAGAGAGAGAGAGAGGAAAGAAAACAAACTGCACAGAGAGAAAAATCAGGACTTTTTGGAGACATCGGCGAGGGGAGGGTGGGGGGGGGGGCAAACTTGTGGCGTTGGAGCTGGAAATACTGTTACAGAAACAACCAGTTGACAACAATTGCAGCACTGGACATAAGTGAGAGGAGCAAAAGAAGGAGAAAGAAAGAAATAGTGATAAAGGAAGAGGGAACCTTTTTTTTTCTTTTTTACTGTCGTCTTGGAAACAGCAGTGTGTTACGGGGCTTTTATACTCGAAGGTTTACAGTTTAGAGAATTGCAAAAGCCATATGAAAGCCATTTGGTAATGAGTATGAATTCTATGGCAGTGAAATCTAATTATAGCATTTTCTACGAGTCACAGAATTGTTACAGTAAAACTATATTCTCTTGTTTTTTTTTAGAGAAAAGACATGACACCTTTACATTAGCGATGTTTACAGCAGGGGTCAACCACGGTAACCACGCTTGACCTCATTCACAGACAGGAAATTACACACGGTGCAGGAGGAGCAGCCATTTGCTCTCTGAACTTTAGGATGCGTCCTTGCCTTGTACACTCGTAAATCAACCGCTGCTTGAATATCTTCTTTTAAACTTCTCACTGTTTCTTTTCATAAAGTGCTCCATTTCAAACCCCGGACACCTCAGACAGAGAGAGAACAGCAAGCTGCCTCCTGCACCAACCAACACTCAACATCAAAACAAGAGTCTGGACTGGGACCGGGACTGGATTTGGACCAGACCAGATCAGACCAGACCTACACAGCCGGTCAGGACTGGGTGCTGTTCAAAAGGGAGAATAAGAGAAAGGAAAAGAGGAGACATTGCACACACACGAGCAGCGAGCGAGCCAGAGGGGTCACAACCATAGAGAGTAAAAATACTGCAGTCCACGTGCCGTGCAGCAGTGTGTTGTTTGTGTCTACGAATGAGTGTGTGTGAGAGAGAGAGAAAGTGGGTGCAAGTATGGATGCAGGTATACGTGTGTGTGTTTGTTTGTGTGTGTGTGTGTGTGTGTTTGTGTGTGTGTTTGTTTGTTAATGTGTGTGTGTATGTGTGTACATGCGTTCGGCGGACTCACTCCCGGGGGCTGGGCTGGTATTGGCTGGTGCAGTGGAGAGAGCTACGTGAGAGGGGGTAGAGATAGTGTTTACGTCGTGGAGCTGACTGAGCACGGAGGAGCGCCGTCTCACCGCTCCCTGAAACGAACCGCTTCGCTTGAACGTGCTCACTACCTCCATCTGCAGGACAGAGACAAAACAGCAGCACTCAGTGAGTGGGCAGGAGAGGCCGGTCTGAGTGTGTGTGTGCATGTTGGGGTCCCTTTAAAACATTCCCGTCACAGCAGGAATGATAGAAACGGCACTGAAATTTCCCTTGACGGCAAACGTGATCAGAGAGAGACAAAGTGAGAAAAATAAATTCCGGTGATCCATTCTTTCGAAGTCTGAATTAAATTGTTTTATGTTCGTGGAACAGGTGGAAAAAAAGTTTTGGCAGGTGATTTATTTTTTGGTCAGGATCAATCACAGAAGTGTTGGTTGTTAGAAACCCCATGTTCTAAACAGGACTAAAACCATTCACGTTTTCTTCCAGGTGAGTTTTAATTTACATAACTTGCAATATATATACCTTGTCTTTAGTATGCATGGAGAAATTAAAGCTTCAGAAGGCAACAATTTGTTGGCATCATTGGGCAAAATTTCCATTATAACCTTTCAGCATATTGTAATTCAAGTGTTCTGAGAGATAACTAGACTTCTGCACCTCCTCATGGCTCTGTTTTCAGGCTTTAAAAAATCTAGCCCGTGACGGAAGACTTTGGCCAATAACAGGTCATTTCAGAGAGAGAGAGCGTTCCTATTGGCTGTGCTCCGGTCATGTGAGCGGTGCTTGGTACTTCCTCAACAGATCTCAACATGGCTGCCGAGTCACAAACTTTCTAATTTTACAGTTAAACCGTACACTACAAGATGATTCTGAAAACATTTGAGGAGAGAAATAGGCATTACAGTAACAGAATATTGATTCATATTTGATCAGCGCTGCCTAGTTTGACCGTTTGGTCGGAGTTCACGAGTGATTGACAGCCGGCTCTCC
This sequence comes from Sebastes fasciatus, assembly GCF_043250625.1. Taxonomy (NCBI): domain Eukaryota; kingdom Metazoa; phylum Chordata; class Actinopteri; order Perciformes; family Sebastidae; genus Sebastes; species Sebastes fasciatus. The sequence continues at coordinate 9,101,298 of NC_133802.1, forward strand.
TAGACAGCAGATGGACAGCAGACTCCAGATCAGCTCTGAGTGGTTGTTTTCCTCCGGTTTGTGAAATCTTGCAGATGCCATTAGGAGCACCGGAGGACACAGAGGCACATGATTTTTTTCAGGTTACCAGTTTCATGTACTACTGTCACGATATAACGACCGTTTTATAAAAATAACTTTTTTTAATCATATTTGCTCCAATTTCGCCTACTTCAGCTTTAATACTCACCTGGAAGAAAACATGAATGCTTTTAGTCCTATTTAGAACATGGGGTAGCGGTGTACTTCAGTCTAATATGTCCCAAATTAATATTCCACTTGAGCAAACACTTTAAATGATCCTGACAAACAAGTAAAAAAAATCCCCAGTTTCAAAGATGAAAAAAAAAATTAACTTCACCTGTTCTTAAGTCATGAACAGAGGAGAGAAAACCATTTAGATCAGTCTTAGAAAGTGAATCACCTGAATTTTTTTTCTCACTTGCCTCTCAGGGCTTCCGTAGACTTCTGAATATTTCTAACAAGCAAGAAATATAAATGATGACTGTGCATGTACATGAGGTTATGTGTGGGTTTGCATGCATGTATATTTGTTGTCTGCACACTCAGACCAAACCCTCTTAATGAAAAACTGACCACTCTTCGCAAAAGGCACTTAAGCAGAGACTCTTGACTGGATCTCTAACACTGCTCAGGAGGCTGTTAGCAGATTGTCGTTGATGCTGTTTTTTTCTGTCTTAATGTACATTCTCACACAAAGCAGTGTAAGAATCAATCAATTAAAGTAATCAAGCAAGTCAACAGCCTGTCTACTTAGCATTAGCCTTTAGAAAATGTGTAATCACACTCACACACACACACACAATCACAGCATTTATCCTCTCTCATGATGTTTATGAGCGTCTAAAATACCACTTCCAAATTAGATTCACAAAGTTTGAACAGAACAGAAAAAGTTAGCTGTGGAGGAGAGAAAAAACTGGAATCATTATATTTGGCACAAGTCAGAAGAACAGCACAGACAGGATGAAATACAGACTGACTTTAGAAGAGTCATATCAGATACAGCGTCTAAACTTAAACTAAAATTGCATATCTTTCATAGAAGAGTCAATAAAGCAATAAATCTCTTAAAAGGACTTTCTTCCCAAACGTCTCTTATGTTAGTGTGTAAAGGCCATGATACTTACTGGCAGTTTATTTAGGCTGTGTTACTACACAATTCAAGAACAATATCCCCCCCAAAAATAATTTGCATTTCATCATAAAGCACTTGATAGTTTAAAGTGCAAACATTAGGCATTCAGATTCCTACGTTCTTTATGATTCATAATTGTGTCTTTGGTTTTCATGTGTCCTGTTCACACTTTTGGCAAATTCCCCATTTATCTGTAATTCATCTTTTTAACAAACTGCTTGTGTGTCATGACCAAGTGAAGCTTCTGGTTGTGCTGTCGGGATATCTCTGTGTCTATTCCTGTGAAAGAGGTTTGGTTGAGGTTTGTTTTGGTGGTCTCGTCAAACAGTACCTGGGTCTGGATGCGATTGAGGCCTCTGAACCAGAGGATCTGTCCGCGACGCAGCTCTCTCTCGGCACAGTCGATCTCCTCCTCGTCCTCCGCCATCTCCTCCCCTTCATCATCCCCGGGCTCCAGGCCCATCCCCGCCTCCTTCAGGCATGGCAGCCGCTCCGTTGGCACCGTGGCGATCACCTGGAAGCCACGTGTGTTAAATTGCTATGTGACCAGAAGATGCTAGTGTGGCGTTATGCTGAGCAGCTGTGAGCTTTTCCAACCGTTTTACACGGATGATGGATCAGATAATACCAGATTATTCCGACAGACTTAAGCACAGAATAGGTCAGAGGTGTTATCTAAGCCTTACCTCAGAGAAAACGCTAGGTAAACCAGTTCTACGCTCGCTCAGTGTGGTCTGACTCAGCAGGCTGAAGAGGTGCTTACCTGCCCCCAGAGGAGCTCCCCAACTCCCACGAACAGACACCAGAGCCACTGCTCCATGTTGAGAGGGGCACAGCTGAAGGGCTTCCCTCCCCACTGCACGATCACGATCTGCAGCAGAAACACAGGGAGGGACATCAATATTGTCACGCATACAAACACAATGTTGAGGGAGAATGAACTGTAAAAAAACAGAAAAACAAAAACAATGCCAGGATGTGTCAGCAGTCAACACCTCTATCTTCTAGCCAGTTGGCATTGTCACTGTACCCTGCAGTATCCAATAAACATCAAACCAAGATGTCAAGACAGGGATTTTGTGTTTGTGGATTGTATTTAATTATTCATGAGGTATATAGTTTAGCTTCAGCTTTGTGTATAGGAACATTCTCTGGGCCGGTATGTATAAAGCTGCTCAGAGTACAGTTTAGGTCTTTATGCATAAAAATGATTTTGACTGCCTTGCCTCTCTGCCATGTATAAATGTTCCTTATTTGCTTTCTTTCTGAGAGTTAGATGAGAAGATCAATACCACTTCCATGTCGGTTAAATTTGAAGCTAGAGACAGGAGACGGGTAGCTTAGTTTGTCACAAAGACTGTCAACGGGTGCCAGGTGGGGTCCGCACAGTCTGCCCAGGGGATTCAACCTGGGCAGACGCTACGGTGTGTGAAAAGGCCGTGCTGTAAAGCTTTACACCCCTCGCTAACCCTTTGCTCAGCGCAGCGAAAAGCCATTGTTGCGCCGCACAAGCCATTGGAAATAATGGGTTTCAGAGCACAGTGGTGCCGCGTTCTGTGTGAATTCTGCTCCCAGCGCAACTGTCAACTGATTGAAAAACCAATTGAGAGGGATTATTTTAGTATTAGTCCATACATTGTTTTTTAAGAAATTGTTGCATATTGTACCTTTAAGTGAATTGCTAGAAATAATCTGTATTAGTAATGGTACCTTCCAACATAATAGATGCAGCCCTGCGGTTTGGACCATAGTATCACCGTGCGCACTTCAGCAGATGTAGTGACGGCATTTTAAATAGCAACATGATCACGTATACAACGAGAGCAAAGTTTATCACAGTGACACTATCATCTTGACACCATAGTGCATTAAGCTCACTGGGAGTATGATAGAGTGTATCACATACAGTAATATCTTTCTGCAGGGAGGAGGGATCCATCTTTCTTTCTTACTGTATCTTTCTCTTTCACCTCTCTCAAGCTGACTCCAGTCTTCCGCTCTCTCTCATCTCCAATTTTCCAAATCCCTCTGAACTGTCTCTTCGTCGCTCTCACACTCCAAATCACTGCCAGCCCTTCCGACTCTCTCTCTCTCTCTCTCTTCTCTTTTCTTGTTTCTCCCCAGAGTACCACTGAGCACTGAAGATGCCTCTTTTTCTCTCTCCATCCCTCACTCTGTTTGTGCTTGCATGTCTGTGTTTTTGTGTACTCAAACTTCCCCGCTCAGTGCATTTCTTCTGTATTCACTTCAACAATCCTCCTTCTGTTGGTAAAGTTTGAAATCTTAAATCTGGAGTATTTTCTGTCTGGACAGAACAGAAACCAGAAGGTTAATTATGGTTTATAATATACAATTATTTATCATCAGAGCGGGTCGGGTCGTTGGGGGTTGATTACATATATAGAGTATATATGACATCATTGGCCATCTCACTGCTGCGCGCTACTTTTGAGCGTGCAACCAGAGAGTGCAACCGTCGGCTAACTTCCTGTTTAGCCCGATGCTAACTGGAATGGGGATAATTCAATCAAGCGGCTCTTCTCGACTTTCCAAATGCTATCGGACCGAAGTCATTTAATTCTGAGAGTGAAACGAGTAGGGACGGGATGGGAATCGATCGTGGTGAATTTCCATTATCGGTATAATCTTGACTATCGTCATGAGTGACTTGAAAGCTGTCTAGCTCGCTATCATGATAGAGAAGTGACAAATAGAGCTAGGCTCAAATGCATATATGCAGCATTGTTGGTTGGAGTTTGTAAACAATCCATTCAAAGTTTCCCACGTCCTCCCGACTCAATGTGCAAGAGAGAGAGAGAGCATAGCGGTGGTCAAGCGAGCTAGAGAGTGAATGAAGAGAGGGAGCGGCGTAACCGAGAACAAAGCAGTGAGTCGGTGAATAAAATGTTATTTTTTTTATTTTTTCATGGCGGTTTTCATCGGCTTGACTCCGCTGTTCTGTGGCCTCTCTGCTCTGCCTGTGTGTGTGTGTGTGTGTGTGTGTGAAAAATATGACCAATATACTTATCAAACAGAGTGAATTAGACATTAAAGGCTTTAATATAGCCTGCTTCAAACAAAGGCCTGGTACCCTCTGCAGTTGAGGTAAATAAAGGCCCCGGCCACTATTTGAGAATTTACGATAATTAAATGAATACCTCTCTGACAGTGTCAATCAAAACATTATTATAATGTTGTAAAGATAGAATTTATGGATGAGCTGTTGTAATGTTTACATTAGATTTTCAGGTGTACCTAATAAAGTGGCCACTAAGTGTATAATATATATACAATATGCAGTGGAATAACACTATATTTATCATACTGACGGTTTAAAATGAGAAAAGTTTGTAGACCATGGCAATATTATAATAAAAAATGTGAGCAATATACCATTAATGGACATCTCAGCTGATTGTTTTTTTTATAAACAATTATTACAAACTTGGCAGACTTTTGGCAGACTTCAGGGGTATGTATTTTAAACTACATAAAAACACCTGAAACATACCACACGCTAAGATGACCTGTTGACCCCTAAAAGACACCACCTGAAGAAATCTGGTCAACATACTTCAACTGAGTGCTAGAGATGCTCAGCCAGGTTGAGTTAAGGGCAACTCATTTACAACAAGATACCACAACTCACAGGGCATTTGGTAGCCAAGTGGTTCAGAACCATGCTGTACGCAATGTACCTCTCTCTCCCTCCCTGCATTTCCTCTCTGTATCTCTACTATCACTATCAAATAAAGGCAAAACGCCCCAAAAAAAAAATGTTCTCCACCAAACAGCAGAGAGAACCATCAAAGGACGTTGAAGGGTTACCCTTACCTGCACAGCAAAGGTCCCCACAACGATGGTGCAGAAGATGGGGTTGGCAAATATGCCGTCAAAGACGTTTCTCTCTCCGTGGATCTTGCGAGCGTTGATCTCGTTGAAAAGTTGCATGAGGACAAAGGTGTTAAAGATGATGGTGTAGTGCTCAGAGGGAGGGGAGTGGAGCGGAGCATTGCGGCCGCTGTCGATGTTGAATATGCGCTCGCCTGGAGGGTAAAGAAAGGAGGAAGAGGAGATGAGATGAGGTGTTGTTCATTAGGGAGTGTGTTCAATCTGCTGCAGGACAAATAAACAATTTACAATTACCACTGTAGCTGCTAAGGTGGCTGTGTATTTCTGTACCTCCACCAAAGCACCTTTTTTTTCTTGTCTTGGATTTTTGATTTAAATGGACACTGAAATAAAAACCTGATAATCCTAATTCCACCAGAAATCTACTGATGAAAGCCAGCTATATTCAGGCTGTTTCAATAGTAGATGAAATTGCATTCCTGGTTGTCTCTGCATGTGTGTCTACCTAAGAACAGTAGGGTGAAAATGATGACCAGCTGGTACACTCCATGGCCCAGGATGTTCTTCATCATGGTTAGCGAGATGAGCGGGTTGTTCCGACCATAGGGTTTCCGTAGCAACAGGTCCTCGGTGGGGGGCTCGGTGGCCAGGGCCAGAGAGGCAAACGTGTCCATGATGAGATTCACCCACAGCATCTGCACCGCCTTCAGAGGAGAGTCCTGCAGAGAGATGTGCAACCAGAGAGCGATGTCACGACCCGTGTTCAGATGAGTCTGACTTCACTGACACTGGTGATTGTGAAAAGGCTGCTTTTCACAAGACCCTAATTCCCAGTTCTTTTGTAGGTTAAATCATTCATTTGAGTCCAGTGTTTCAGTTAATCTGTTAATTTATCAGCCTGTTAATTTAACAGAACACAAGTTTGTTTCATTTGTATAGATTATGATCTGATAAAACGTGTCAGATCTACTGTGGTGATGTACTGCATGTACTTCTTGTGCAGATTATCTGCTCAGTGAGTGAAATAGTGAAAACAGATGTGCATGATTAGGTGCTCGAAGCAGTGAGTGGCTTTGCACGGTCAAGTGGCAGATGGAAGGGTAAAACTGTTTTGTAGTAAATTACATTGTGTAAATGCTGGTGCACTCATGGATGTGTGTGTGTGTGTGTGTGTGGCCATAGATGAATAGTGATTGTCAGCAGTAACAGAGGAGTCTTAGATTAACTGTTCTAAAGCTTTTGTAATTTAAGGCCCTCTTCTGTTAAAACAAATTGGAATTTCTTTTTGTTGTTGTGAAAAAAAGAAGATAAATATTATAATTATGAGCTGTAATGACCAAAATAAATATTCTGTTTACCCTCACCCACCACTGCCTGCCATTAGGAATCCAAATTGAATGTATTTAGGGTCATACTGTATTTCCTCACCACACACTTTGGAGATTTACTGGAGTAGGATTTTATTTTGATGCGTCCAAAATTCCTGATATCGCTGACTTGGAATTACAAGTCCGAGGCTGGCAGCGGTTTTCCCCACTCTGCTCATAATTCCGGTTTAAACATTGAAGTGAACGCGGCATGATCATCTCCATTTCGTATTATTACTGACAGCTGGTTTTCAAAGACTGGCTCAGGACCCACCGGTGGCTCACAGGAAATTCTATTAGAGTCGCCAAATAAATTTGCACAATTTCTTCCATAGTCGTTTCTTAACCTATATATCTGCAGTACACCTTTTTGACACACGAAGGAGCCTGAATGGTCATATTGTTCTGATGATTGTAGACTACTTACAACACTGAATCTAATGTGAAATGCTAGCCTATTCAAAATAACATAAGGTGATGTGGAAATGGCAGTACAAATGGTCAGGAACGTTCATTTACGCACAAATTTTCTCTTCTCATGATTTATAGATAAGGCCTATTGTGAATTGGGTCGCGATTGTTTGTCATTTTTAAAAAGTGAGTGCCCAGAAAAAAAGTTTGGGAAACACTGCTTTAGCGGAATTGCTCTTTATGTATTAGCGAGGGAGGGAGAGAGAGAGCAGCAGTGGTAGAGCGAGCTATAGAGTGACTGAAGAGAGGGAGCAGCGTCAGTGAGAACAAAGCAGCGAATCAGAGAAATATCTTATTTTTTGGATTGTTTCACAGCGTTACGCTCTAAAGCACAAATAAACACACAAATAACGCTGCACAACTTTGCATAATCCTGCAGGAAGGTTCCGAGTTGCCGGATTTTGAATGAATACAGGCTTCCTGTCTGCTGTCTGTGGCTCAGCGCTGCTCTCTTCAAACAACAGACACACACCGATCATAGCTGCACTCACAGCACAGAGAGGAGCAGGGGGATCACTGGAACACATGCACATAACACAACCCGTTATCATCCGGGAGATACAGCCGCTTTCCACGCCTTGCATATCAAACATATATAAATATGTTCGTGTGTGTCAGAGCTTGGTGTAAAAAAATGCATAAAAAGCATTTCAGCATTTGTTTTGACTTAGCAGATATAGGGTGAGTGATGTATACAGAGGTGACATCTTTGTGTCAGTTATATTGTATGTGCAGGAAATGCGTGTGTGTCAGCATGTATGTTTATTAATAAATCTGTCTACCTGAGTGATGCAGGCCCCAGTGAAGGCCACTATGACAGCTACCACGTTGACCGTGAGCTGGAACTGCAGGAACTTGGAGATGCTATCGTAGACATTTCGTCCCCACATCACCGCCTTGACAATGCTGCTGAAGTTGTCATCAGTCAGGATGATGTCAGACGCTTCTTTGGCCACGTCTGTTCCCGCAATGCCCTGACACAGATTGAGACAGAGTGAGCAGGAGACGGAGACTCATGACGTGATTCATGCAAGCATTCAAGCATCCAAATTATTTTGGAGTGCTACTGTCTCAATATCGTGTCGTCCTGTCTCCAAGCGCTTCCACTTGGCATGAGTAAGAGCTGTGACCAAAATCAAATGCAAAAAAAATATATACCATATAAAATGCAATATATTCATAGTTTTTTTAAATATATTTGTAATGCATTTATTATTTATAGGAAGAGTAACATACTAAAATTCCTCATATACTTGAAAATATTAGTTATCTTAAAGGAGCTCAATAGGAGATTGGGAGCATTTCTTTTGACTCTTAACATGGCGGACCGCGAGCAGCTAACGGTGCTAACAGTACAACATTGCAAACAACGCCGAAAGTGCTGACAGAGATAACAGTGTTTAGCTGAGGGGGAACCGGAGGGTGGGGGCTATGCTTCCACGACGACCTCAGCTGTAACCGCCATATGAGAGTGGTGCAGAGCGGCGGCTGAGCTAGCCAGTTCGGGCACGCTCACATGCACGAACATGCACTAAAAGCAAGAGCGGCCGGCCCGGCTTTGTCAACAAAGCGCGGAGAAACTCGGATTGCAACACACACACAGAGGGAGAGCGACTTCATTCTCTGCTCAGGTAGACATTACTCCTCTATATCTTGACATAGACAATAGTTGTTGATGATATATTAATGCTCTGCATATCGAATTAAGAAACTATAAGTCATTCATATTATATACTGTATTTAGTATATATAGTGGGATATAAGAGAATCAACGTTTTTAAAGTTGTTCCCCAAGATGGACTCATATACTTCTATGTGACTACATTATTGTAGCTACAGAAGGACTTTAACACCAAATAAACATAAATGGTGAATAATATGTCGGGTTACCATGGCAAAGCCCACATCAGCCTTCTTCAAAGCTGGTCCGTCATTGGTTCCATCTCCTGTTACTGCGACAACCTGCCTCTGTTCTAAAACGGTGCTGTCGATGATGCCTTGACACAAACAGGAGGGAAAGATAGGCTCAAAATCTGTGTGAATGTGTGCGTGTGTGTGTGTGTGTGTTTAGGTTAATAAACTTGAGACTCACCTTTGACCAGTGTGTGTTTGTCGGTTGGCGAGGATCGAGCCAAAACACGAAGTTTGGGCCAGATTTTGTCAATACGTTCCTGTTCAATCTGTCAGTCAGATGGAGAGAAAAGGGGGGGAGAATGTGTGCTGATGAATAACACAAAGACACACTGTGAAATTGGCTCTTATATAGAATCAGAATCAGGTAGGTTTTCACACACAAGGGATTTGCCTTAGTGTTTTGGTGCATAACAATAAAAAATAAAAGCAAGTACTGTAAAAATCAAGAAACATAAATATAAAGTGGAAAAATATACAATATAAATATGAAAAAAATACTATAAACAATATGTCTGTTTTTAAATGAAACAGCTGTGCAGTATGAAGTATAAAGAATATGTGTAATGTACAGAGGAAATAGTCCAAAAGCTGGTGTGAATGTAACACATAGAGACAGATATGGAGGCTTTATGTTAATGTAACATGTAGTGTCTATGGGGGTTGGATAAGAGTCAGTGTTAGTGGGGGTCCCGGGCCTTATTGATGAGGCCAGCCGTAGTGCTCTCTTGCAATCAATTGAACCACACTTCACTCCTACATAATGATAATTTACACAGAGAATTTAGACTTTAAAAAGAAAAGCAGAGCCACATCATGAATCAGCAGCTGTCCATCCCATTAAGCATTGTGCTCAATTCAAATGATGAAGTTAAATGTTTAGATGAAAGCAATGCCTGTACAAAATTATGAGGATTTGACTATTTTTGTTTTTGTATGGACATCCCGGGAGTACTGAGGTGAGTTTTTTTCTTTTTTTCTTTGCATGATTCATTTATTCGTTAAGTTAGCAAAACAGATTACAGTATAACAGTGGTGGAATGTGGTACTTATGTACGAATTTGAAGTACTTTGGTTGAATATTTCCATTTCATGCAACTTTATACTTCTACTCCGCTACATCTCAGAGGTAAATATTGTACTTTTTACTCCACTACGTTTATCTAATAGCTTCAGTTACTTTTCAGATTACAATTCTTCCCTTCCTGTCCAGTGAAAGCCACGTATCTCCAGATGTGTTGATTTTGAATGTTTGTGATTAACTGAAGGATGTGAAGTGTTCCTTTATGTGTTGAGAAAAAGCTAAATCTAAAACTCTTTAAAAAGCCTCTTGGATCAGCTGGAAAACGCATCAACACAAAGCTGAAAACACAACAGAAAAGTTGACCTTTTAGAGATACGTGGTTCTCACAGGACAGCGACACTACAAACATAAGATGATCTTATAGACCATGATGCATTGCTGTAGATTAAACTAGCCAACAGGATATAACAGAGTTAAAATGCAACAAACAAGTTAATGCAGCAGTAATATTAACCATACTTTAAGTACATTTTACTGATTATACACCTACTTTTAGTTAAGTAAGGTTACTTTTACCTTTAGTGGAGTATTTTCACAGTGTGGTATTAGTACTTTTACTTAGGTAAAATATCTGAGTACTTCTTCCACCACTGGTGCTGGTGGTGGAAAGTGACTAGATTAGTGAGAAAATGTATTCAAGTACTATACCTAAGTACAATTTTGAGGTACTTTTGTGTTACTTTATACTTCTACTCAGCTACATATCAGAGGGAATTATAAAAAAGATGATAATCTTATAGGTGCAAGAAATTGTTATAGATTAAACCAGTGGTTTCCAACCTTTCCGGCTTGTGACCTCTTATAAAAAAAAAATTTTAAAAAAAATTTCACAACAAAAGCAAAGATTAGAGTAAAGTCCAAAAAATGAAAATAACTTTGTTCACAACCCTTCAGATTAATTCTGTGACCCTTTGGAGGGATCTGGCCACTCGGATGGGAACCACTGAATTAAAATACAGAACTGTATTAACTGTATTGTATTGTTGTAACTAGCTCCAACTCGAGCAGCTACTACAGTAAAATGCTACTTACTCATTAATGCACCAGTATTAATAATAAAAAAGGAGAGATGGTATTTTGATGTGAGGTGCAAACCTTAATTACGACTAGAGCTGAAAGGATAAGTCAATTAATCAATTACTTGAGCAACAAAATAATCAACAATCTTTTCAGTAATTTCCAAAAAAGCCAAATATTGCCTGGTTTCCACTTCTCAAATGAGAAGATTTGCAGCTTTTGTCATGTGCGTGTCATGCATGTTCGGTTATTTTCCAAAGAGAAATGTATCAGCATTTACCAGTACATATTAATCTGACTGGCAGTAGAGATTAGAGGCTAGATGAAAGCAGTTATGACAGTGGGGTTATCAAATGGGGTCCTCCCATCACAGATCATTTCTTAACATCCATTTTTAGTTCATTTTTATTTAGTACAGCAGTAGAAAAACTTTTCTGTGAATACAGTACAAAACGAACCATTTGAGTCATCCACGTGAGATCCCAACTCACCTCTCCCTTCTCGTTCCTGATTCGTCGGTTGAATTCTTTGCCGTCTATACAGATAAAGTCATCCCCAGGGTGAATGATGCCACATTTAGCAGCGATGGCCCTCGCTGTGTTAATGTTATCACCAGTCACCATCCGCACCGTGATGCCTGCACGCTGACACTTACGGATGGCATCGGGCACCTTAGAGGGACAGGGAAATTTGTTCATACAAAAACACAATGCCAACTAAAAAAAAGTGCACACAGTAAAGTGCAGATCTCCACCAGGTGTGTCTACTTCTCAAACAAAGAAGAGCTGAATCACTCAGTTGTCCCTCCCTCCTCCCTTACAGTCAAGATGGTGGCGAAGATAACAAGAACAGGGACTTATTCATCTCGTATCGTGCCTAAATTTAGTGGATCATAACATATTGGGTTTGGAATTAATCTGTAGTTGCTCCGGTTCAAAATAAGACCAAACTTTTCTACGGATGTCAGTATTTGAGCCACGACAACAGACAAGGTGAGGCTAGTTTTTGGCCTAGATGATTGCTGTAAATGCCTTTTGCGGCTCCCACTGGCCGGTTAAGGGGAGCAAGGAGTCAGCAGTCATTTACGGTATAAAACAGTCAATAAAAAAGTGTTTTCAAGAAGTGTGAATCACCGCAACCACGAGAGGTCATTGAGCATACAGTCATAAATGAGCACAAAAATGATTAGGCTGAAGGGTCCAGTAATATGCGAGAATAGCCGTGGACAGATAGATACACTCACACACACACGGCAGAACGCATGATCTCCCCACAGTTTTACGCCTGGCGGAGATAATTACTTTTAAAATACAGGTTATAGTCACATCACATCATTATGGATTGCACAAAGTCTACCAGCTGAAACTAAAACTAAAGACACACACATACTCCACAGTAACCCTACCTCAGGCCGCACAGGGTCCTCTATCCCAACCACAGTGATGCAGGTCAACTCCGTCACTATGTCTGCTTCATTCTCCCAATCTGGCTCCGGATTAGACGACAGGTCGCGGTAGGCAATGCAGATGGTCCTCAACCCCTCACACGCCATTGGCTCAATCACCTATTATTCAGTCATTATTACAACTATGGTCAGGAAGAGATCCACAAAATCTCACCACCCTTCACACCACTAGGCTGCTTAACTTACTGTGTACAAAGATGTAATTTACATTCCAATATCAGATGCATAAAAACTGGATTAAACTGCTTGCATACAGTTTGAGGACCTTTTGAGTACCTTTGTGGGAATGCTCTCTGACACAGCTGTAGGGAAAAGACCCCCCCAGCCTACTGCGGACAGCAACCGTCGCTGCTTAAAGTCCCTGATATGATGTGGTGACACAAAGCTTCTGCAACGCAAACTGAGCTGGAATAAAGTTGTGTATGGAGGAGTTCTCACGGCACAAACTGTGTTCATTGTGAGACAAATTTAGGTCAGTCAGCCTGTCAGTCAATGAAACAATGCTTACGCAGCCTGCGTAGGTTTATCTATATGTGGAACAAATACATGCGTTTTACTGCTAAATATTTTAGTTGCATCATCTAGCAAAAGCAGTTTTATGTATAACAGATTAGGAATGTATATAAGTCAGTCGCTCACATTCTGTTCAGTGATGCTTATTGGGTTTAGAGTGATATCAACTATAACGTGTAACAGATATTTTAGCTGAGTGGAAATTTAGATAAAAGCAGTTGTCTTACAGAGTACAGAGCAAGGCACCATGGGTGAATGTTGTGGTTATCATGACGGTTTCAGGATGGAATAACTTCATCTTGTACAGCATCTTGTTCAGTGGTGAACTAAGTACATTTTGCCCCGTTAATACAGTGCATGCCTTCCTTTGTGTGTGGCAAGCTGGAGAGCAAACAGTGTTTTGACTGCAGTGAAAATTTTGTTTTTGAAGGCTAAATGCCAACAAATATGGATTGAAGCAGAATATCTAGGTTAGATAAAAACATTTTTTAAATGATTACATCTGGTTTTTTTCAATACATTTTAACTTTTGGACTTGACATTGCTCTGGAGTTATTGGAAATGTTTGGATCACACAAGTTGGAAACATGTATAATACTAATAGTATTAGTGGAGCCTGATCTTTATCTACAACTGTGAATAAATACCAGGTTTAAACACAATGAATAGACATGCAAAAAAACTGTAACTGCTGGATGTGTACATAAACACATTTGCCATATCAACCTGCAAGCTCACTAATTAACATGCTATATTTTGTTTGTTTAATCCCAAAAAAACAAAAAAACAAAAAACACAACTTGTAATCTTTTGCATTTCTGTTTGTGTACAGATTAAACAAGCGAGGCTAGACATTTTCCGTTGCTTCCAGTCTTACAGACTCTCAGCAAGAAATGCCAAACCATTCCTTTAAGTATTTTTTGGGTCATTTTTGCCTTTATTAGTGGTAGTTGGAAGCTAACAGGAGAGAGAGAGATGGGAGATGACATGTGTAAGACCCATGTTGTATTATTTACAGTTCTTTTTATTTAAAAGGTACATTGTGTTATGCCATTGAAAATGTTTGATATACATTAGAATTGAGGTCAATTAGTCATGTTGTAGAATGGGCTTTGATCCATTTAGACTCTATGATGTGGGTTTTGCCTTATTAAGATGTGCTCCTCCTGCTATTGGAACATTTGGGTGTGTCCCTTTAAATGTGATTAGTGCGAGTTAGGCTTCAATGGAGCAGGATGAGGAGCAACAACTTTTCTGACCACAGATTGTTTTTCAGTGATTTCCTGGGGAATTGTTGTCATATGGATATATTTTTGTTTATCTTAATTTTCGTGGAATAAACTACTTTTCACTCACAATACGAGCCTCATCTTTGAAGCTGACCAAGGAGTGAGTGTCTGCAGAAGGCAAGCGGAACTTGGACATGGTAGTCTATGTGAGTCAGAAACCTTTACATCCTGCTAGAAGTGGCGAGGACGGTTTATAGCAAGCTGCCACTACACCATGTAACAAAGGTCCCTGGCTCAGGGGATGTTGCAATGACATGGTCAGCGTCTTACACCCCCTATTCTACCAGGATGTTCCATCAAAATTAATTTGAGATATATTGAAAATTAGGGCTGTACCAAATAGTCAAATAAGTGAAAATTGATTGAAAAAAGATAGATGTAATCATTTATTCGTGACATGTCAACTCATTTAATCCGATGAATCGCTATCACAATAGCCTTTTATTCAAATTGAGGATTTTTTAAGGATGATGTCATAAAATATGATGACAGACAATAGAAGTTTTGAGTGTTAAAAGATGACATTCGGTACAGCCCTATTGAAGACGCTATTCTGTACATCGAAGCTCTAATTCATCCAAGTCTCACCTGTTTGACCATATCATCTCTGTCACGTGGGCGGAAAGTGCGCGATTCTCCACTGGCATCTAGGATGTAGGAACACCTGGAGAGAGATTAAGGACAGAAAATAGTGAGAGTAAAAAGACTTGTGAGTAAAACATGCTTTGTCTCTCACATTCAAATCTTTTAACCCAGTTCCCTTAGGACCTATTTTTTGCCTCAATTGATTCATACAATCTAATGCCGTCCCAGACTACCTCCACCTCCCTCATCCTCCTCCAACACTCACTTCTTCAGCATGATCTCAGAGGCTCCTTTGCTGTAGAGGCGGAAGGAACCGTCTGGCAGCTTGATCACCGTACACATGGATTTACGCACTGAGTTGAATGTATACACCTGAGAGAGAGAGAGAGAGAGAGAGAGAGAGAGAGAGAGATAGATGCATGATTTAGAATAGTCAAATCAGAGGTAGACAGACATATCCCTGACTGGAAACTCAGCTCTGAGTGTGTTGGATGATGTACCTGAGGGTTTACACCTCTTGATCCATTGTGATCTGCAAGCACCACACAGCACACGTTTGTTTGTCTAATCAATACCGTTGTAGTTGCTGCATTATAAACCCCATGTAAGATCCTATGTGGGTTTATTGGAGTTTTTCTTTGGTACACATAACACTTCAGGTGTTGGCTAGTGTGGAGCATGTAGTGACACCGCTCATGGTATTACACAGGCATAGAGAGTAAACACTTTCTTTCTCTACAATTGTAGGTATGTGGGTTTATTCATGGCCGTTTTCCTGAAAGAATGCATTTTTAGCCATGCTAGCAGCATGACTGTGGATGGCAATGTCGCTCTGTCAGTCCCCAGGGGATGAATCTGACTGACTCTAGTGATCCCCTGACTTTTCCTGCAGTGCCACCAGCAGGTCAAAGTTTTCATTTATCCAGTGAAATATCTCAACTTCTCAAACATGGACGGAACATCTGTACTTAGGCACAGAACCTCTGGCATGGCTGTACACTCTAAGTTTTGTTGTAATGTTAGCGCATTTTATGCTCCCTTCCTTTCTCTTTTTGTTCTGGACTCTTCTCTGGGAGGGTAAAGAGTGCATTTCTGAGTGATTGACCCTGTGGATGCTTTGTTTCTCTGCAATTGCAGGGATTTTATGATGGTCCCATCTGTGTTGCTTTGCAATCAATTGCTGAAAGATATCCTGGCATGTGCGGTCCTTGTGCACTATGCAACACAACGCAGAGTAAGACGCACTACTTTATCAAAAGTGCAACAGACTGCAATTGTATATTCTGAGTCTGAGCTTCAAACTGTGATATACTGTAAAATCTGCTTGTGTAGTAAAGCACATCGCAAAAATATGTAGGGTTTTGAACAATTCTACTATTGCATTTTGTTTATTTATTCATCTATTTTTGGAAATATGTATGCAGGATGTATATTAAATATCAATATATTTGTCAGTTGTGCAGTGGTTAGCGCCGTCGCCAAGACACAGCAAGAGGGTCACAGGTTCAAACCCGGCTTGGGGCCCTTCTGTGTGGAGTTTGCATGTTCTCCCCGTGTTAGCGTGGGTTTTCTCCGGGTTCTCCGGTTTCCTCCCACAGTGCAAAGACTTGCAGGTTCATTGTTGACTCTAAATGTCCCGTAGGTGTGAATGTGAGCGTGAATGGTTGTCTGTCTCTATGTGTCAGCCCTGTGATAGTCGGGCGACCTCTACAGGGTGTACCCCGCCTTCACCCAATGTCAGCTGGGATTGGCTCCAGCCCCCCCGGCGACCCTGAATAGGATAAGCAGTTACAGATAATGGATGGTTGTCTTAGAAACTATAAATGATTGCCTCGCTGTTGTACGCCTCCGCCAACCAGTCAAGTTGCAGATTACATCCATGTCTGTCCAAAATGTCATCACTTCATCATTTGTGTTAAATTGTCATAATTAGCATATGAATTCTCGAGTTATGGCCAAAAACATGTTTTGTGAGGTCACAGTGACTTTTGACCACCAAAATCTAATCAGTTCATCCTTGAATCCAATTGGACATTTGTGAAATTCCCTCCAAGCGTTCCTGAAATATCGCGTTCACGACGTACGGACGACCTCAAAACATAATGCCTCCGGTCCCGGCTGTCACCGGCGTGGAGGCATAAAAACTATAGTGAAGGTGGAAGGGGTGTATGGTTCCCTACCTTGTACAGTCTCTCCTCAGGGATCTGCTCTCTGACAGGGGCGTAGTCCCGCTGTAGGTCTAATACAAATCCCAGCAGGCCACACTCTGTCTTGTTGCCCACCTGCTTAGCCAGACCCCCCTCCACATCAGGCGGCTGACGCAGAGTAAGTTGGGGTGGAAAATTAGGGCCGTGAAAAAGTCAGGAAGGGAGACAGAGAAGGAGACAAGAGATGGATGAGGCAAGAGGAAACGAAAATGGATGACATCAAAACAAAGGCAGGACTACTGATGAGATAAAGCCAGAAGAGTGGTATCTCTGTCTGTGCATGACTCACTAAGATCTTGGAGGTGTAGGCGCTGTTGATAGCGATAGCATTGACTAATAGATCCAGTGTCCGGGGGTTGATCTGTCCAGGGTCTGGAACCACACGGTGGTGCACGTCGCCTGGGCAACAACAATCTAACTTTAATACATAACAATTATAATCTCTGCACATTCAGCCTGCATGCTATCTTCATCTGCTGTCAGTTCCTCCTTCAATAATTCAAATAATATGAACA
The DNA here is from genome assembly GCF_043250625.1 of Sebastes fasciatus. Taxonomy (NCBI): domain Eukaryota; kingdom Metazoa; phylum Chordata; class Actinopteri; order Perciformes; family Sebastidae; genus Sebastes; species Sebastes fasciatus. Next base: position 9,118,772 of record NC_133802.1, read on the forward strand.
GCATGATATTGATGATATCAGTATATGTAGACACATTTCTGCATATTTATTCTCCCAACTGTGACAAGAAAATGGAAATGACTAGCAATAGATAAACAGCTTTTCTGCTATCAAAGAGTGAAGTTTAGTTCTATTGGTTTCATTAGGAATATAGGTACTGGTGATACATGTAGTACAGAGTTATGCAGTACATAAGTGACAGCATTTTAAAGGGGCACTCATTCGATTTTACGCGTGAAGTACATCATGACTCATGGGGAGTACTACTGAGACTGTGAGAACAGTTGTATAACGTCTTCTGTGACTCAGGAGGAGCTTTGACAAGTCTAAGAAAATAACCCTGGTGAAGTCGTCAGGGCCATGTCAACTTAGGCTTGGTGGCTACAAATCTATAACAGAAAGTATGCAAACTAACAAACTAGGGAGTTGTGTTTGAAAGATGTGGAAGAGAAAGTTTAATCATAGAGGCTATTTAGTGGAATTATGGGAAATGTAGGATCCGTAATTTTTTAAGCTTGACCCACAATTAAAAGTCTGGATGCCTCTGCTTCATTGATTTTTTAAATGTATTTCTAACATGAAAACAATATTATGATATTACTGAGTGTGGGCATGTATTAAAAAAAATACAACTGGGCCGAGAAAAGTTCCTTGAGGAACGCTATAGGCAATACTAAGTATTTGAGATCCATAAAGTCATTATCTGAGCTGAAAAAGAACTGTTTGATGAACAAAACCAATCAAGTGCACATCACTAAGGCACTACATGGCCTTGCACCAGACTACTTTGCTGAAATGTTTTTGGTTTATGAACCAGGAAGGCCCCTCAGATCCTCCGGTTCTTCTCTTTTAGTTGCTCCACAAAGCAGAACAACATTTGGTGATGCAGCTTTCAGCCGCTGGAACAACCTTCCAGAGGAACTGAGGGGAGCTGAAAATATTGATATTTTTAAACGTACTGTAAACTAAAAACCCATCTATTTAGTCTGTAGTGTTTTATAATCTTCTAATTTGATGGTTTTTATTTTTAATACTTATTTTATTTATCATCATCATTATAGTGTTTATTTTACTCTATTTTATTTAACCAACATTTTATTGCTGATCATTATTATCTCTTTTATTCTATTTTATTTTATTAAAATGTTAATATTTTAATACAATCTGCTTATTTTGTGTAGTTTCATATTTTTTATTTATTTATTTTTATTGTTATTTTTATTTCCTTGTATTTTATTTATCTTTTACAATCTTAAATACCCATCTCTTATTGCTTTCTTATTAAATTAACTTTTATATTGTCCATTTTTAAACTGTCCGAGAGATCTTCAACTCACACCTCCGGCGGAGCTTTTCTGGCATCCCTGTGGAGGTTGGGGGCATTGAACCCGAGTGGACGATGTTCAAAGCTTCCATTGCTGAAGCTGCGGCGGTGAGCTGTGGTTTTAAGGTCTTAGGTGCCTCAAGGGGCGGCAATCCTCGAACACCGTGGTGGACACCGGTGGTCAGGGAAGCCGTCCGACTGAAGAAGGAGGCCTTCCGGGATATGTTATCTCGGAGGTCTCCGGAGGCAGTTGCAGGGTACCGACGGGCCCGAAGAGCAGCAGCCACTGCCGTGACGGAGGCAAAGCAGCGGGTGTGGGAGGAGTTCGGAGCAGCCATGGAGAAGGACTTTCGGTCGGCACCAAAGTGCTTCTGGAAAACCATCCGGCACCTTAGGAGGGGGAAACGGGGAACCATCCAAGCTGTGTACAGTAAGGATGGGACACTGTTGACCTCAACTGAGGAGGTAATCGGGCGGTGGAAGGAGCACTTTGAGGAACTTCTGAATCCGACCAATACGCCCTCTATGGTAGAGGCAGAGCTGGAAGCTGATGGGGGACCATCATCAATTACCCTGGTGGAAGTCACTGAGGTAGTCAAACAACTCCACAGTGGCAAAGCCCCGGGGGTTGATGAGATCCGCCCAGAAATGCTGAAGGCTCTGGGTGGGGAGGGGCTGTCTTGGATGACACGTCTCTTCAACACCGCGTGGAAGTCGGTGACAGTGCCTAAGGAGTGGCAGACCGGGGTGGTGGTTCCCCTTTTCAAAAAGGGGGACCAGAGAGTGTGTGCCAATTACAGGGGTATCACACTGCTCAGCCTCCCTGGTAAAGTCTACTCCAAGGTGCTGGAAAGGAGGGTTCGGCCGATAGTCGAACCTCAGATCGAAGAGGAACAATGCGGATTCCGTCCTGGCCGTGGAACAACGGACCAGCTTTTCACTCTCGCAAGGATCCTGGAGGGGGCCTGGGAGTATGCCCATCCAGTCTACATGTGTTTTGTGGACTTGGAGAAGGCATATGACCGGGTCCCCCGGGAGATACTGTGGGGGGTGCTGCGGGAGTATGGGGTGAGGGGGGCACTTCTCAGGGCCATCCAATCCCTGTACGCCCAAAGCGAGAGCTGTGTTCGGATCCTCGGCAATAAGTCGGACTCGTTTCCGGTGGGGGTTGGCCTCCGCCAGGGCTGCGCTTTGTCACCAATCCTGTTCGTGATATTCATGGACAGGATATCGAGGCGTAGTCGGGTGGAGGAGGGTTTGCAGATCGGTGTGCTGAGGATCTCATCGCTGCTTTTTGCAGATGATGTGGTCCTGTTGGCATCATCGGTCTGCGACCTCCAGCACTCACTGGATCGGTTCGCAGCCGAGTGTGACGCAGTCGGGATGAGAATCAGCACCTCTAAATCTGAGGCCATGGTTCTCAGCAGGAAACCGGTGGTTTGCCTACTCCGGGTAGGGAATGAGTCCTTACCCCAAGTGAAGGAGTTTAAGTATCTCGGGGTCTTGTTCGCGAGTGAGGGGACGATGGAACGTGAGATTGGTCGGAGAATCGGAGCAGCAGGGGCGGTATTGCATTCGCTTTACCGCACCGTTGTGACGAAAAGAGAGCTGAGCCGGAAGGCAAAGCTCTCGATCTACCGTTCAATCTTCGTTCCTACTCTCACCTATGGTCATGAGGGTTGGGTCATGACCGAAAGAACGAGGTCGCGGGTGCAAGCGGCCGAAATGGGTTTCCTCAGGAGGGTGGCTGGCGTCTCCCTTAGAGATAGGGTAAGAAGCTCAGTCATCCGTGAGGGACTCGGAGTAGAGTCCTTGCTCCTTTGCGTCGAAAGGAGCCAGTTGAGGTGGTTCGGGCATCTAGCAAGGATGCCTCCTGGGCGCCTCCCTTGGGAGGTGTTCCAGGCACGACCAGCTGGGAGGAGACCACGGGGAAGACCCAGGACTAGATGGAGAGATTATATCTCTACTCTGGCCTGGGAACGCCTCGGGATCCCCCAGTCAGAGCTGGTTAATGTGGCCCGGGAAAGGGAAGTTTGGGGTCCCCTGCTGGAGCTGTTGCCCCCGCGACCCGATCCCGGATAAGCGGTTGAAGATGGATGGATGGATTTTTAAACTAGATTTTTGTCAATTGTCTGTATAGCACTTTGAATTGCATTTGCTATATAAATAAAGATTGATTGATTGATTGATTGATTGATTGATTGATTGATTGATTGATCACAGACTCGATGAACACATGTTGATGTAAACTAGACTAATATGTCTACAGTTTTTACAGTTTCTACAAGACGAAAACGAACAAAAGTCAGATGTCTAAATTTGACTAAAATCAGCATTTCTCTGAGCTAAATGTAAAAATGTACTGTAGTTAATGCATGTTATTTGTGTGTTGAAACTTTTGAAAATGTACTTTAAAAAAATAAATTAACAAATTGTGCATCACTCCTTCCTCACTCTTAAGGCGCACTAGGGTGCCACAGCAGCACCCACGTTGGGAACCACTGATCTAGTCAAAGTAAAAGTTGGGCCACTCAACATTTATTAAATCTTAGCATTACATTGTGTTTTCATTATAGTGAATCACAGGGAGCACAGATAATCAATAAAGACATACTTGGTGATTTCTATATTATTATTCGTGAATTTAAGTTTTTCACTCACCTATGTGACTCTGCACCACAGTCATGCGGTTGGTGGTGAGGGTGCCGGTCTTGTCGGAGCAGATGGCCGTGGCGTTACCCATGGTTTCGCATGCATCCAGGTGGCGTACAAGGTTGTTGTCCTTCATCATTTTCTACAAATGAGATATAGTGATAGAGAGCAGAGGGATGTGTGAGGGATGGGATGGGAGTGAATGATGATGGATAGAGGGAGGGCAGAAGGACAGAGGCAGAGAGAAGTGGATCGATGAAAGTCCCAAATGTCATCACTTTATCCTATTTTTATCGTATCGGACATTTGTGTGAAATTGTCATAATTAGCATATGAATTCTTGACTTGGCCGAAAACATGTTTAGTGAGGTCACAGTGACCTTGACCTTTGACCTTTGATCACTAAATTCTTATCAGTTCATCCTCGAGTCCAAGAGGACGTTTGTGCCAAATTTGAAGAAGTGAGATATTGTGTTCACGAGAATGGGACGGACGGACAAAAAAAACAATCAAAATCATGAATTGTCAATTTTACACTTAAGTTTTACAGATTAAACAAACAAGATATAAAGTGTTCATTTCTGAGTGGTAGGTGGATTTTGTTACCTTTGGACGGAGCCAGACAAGCTGTTTCTCACCGTTCCCAGTCTTTATGCTAGGCTAAGGTAACAGACTCAATCAATCGTCTCTCCCAAAATTGTACTACATAAATGTTACGAACTATGCCTTTAACTTTTGTTGATTTTTTTTACCTGAAAAACATGCAAAGGAGGGAGAGAAGGTGGCCTTTATAGACCTTTTCAAACTTGACACATAAGCATTCTAAATGGGCCTTGTTAATGCAATAGCTTTTATCATCTCCTCTCTTCTCTCATCTGGATTTTGACAGCTGGACAGTCAGTCAAGACACTGTTTAGAGAGATTTGAGTGAGGAAATCATACAGATCTCATTGAATGAGCAACAACTCCCTGCAGCTAAATGGCAGCAAGTCAGAAGCCATTCTCATCGGCACCTCCCACATCAGACGAAAAAGACCGGTATCACCTATACGTACGTCACCATCAATGGTCACCCCATCCCTCTCTCCTCACTTGTCACAAACCTGGGTTTCAAGCTGGACTCATCTGTCAAACCTCATTCTTCCACCTGAGAAGCATTTCCAGATGAAGACCATAACTGAGAAAACGTGATGCGGAAAAACTGGTTCATGCTTTAATCAGCTCACGCAGTGACTACTGCAATTTTCTGCTCACAGGCCTCCCAACCAAAACCATCCAGAAGTTACAATATATCAAAAACAGTGCAGCCCGTGTACTCAGCATAACACGGAAATTACAGCACATAACCCCAGTGCTCCACTCCCTTCAACGGATCATCTTCAAGCTACTCCTCCTGGTGTTCAAGTCCATAAATTGTACCGGTCCACCCTACACTCAGGAGCTCCTCACCCCGGAAACTCAGGTCTGGCAGCTCAAACCTTCTCTCTGTGCCACGGATAAAGATGACAAACATAGGTGATCGTGCTTTCTTGTCGCTGGGGCCACACTTGTGGAATCAGCTCCCAGGAACAATTAGCTGTTTTTTAATCTAATCTTAAAACTCACCTGTTCCTCTTAGCCTTCTCCTAGGGTTTTTATAATTACTATAATTTCATAGTAATTTAATTACTTTTTAACTTGGGTCTTGTAATATTTTGTCTATAATAATATTTTTTTCTATTTTAACGCTTTTAATCACGTTTTGTTGCTGTATTATGATTGTTTTACCCTTTAGGTGAAGCACCTTGAGATTTCGCTGAATTTTAAAGTGGGCTATAAAAAATGAAACTCATTATAATTATTATTATTTGAGACTGTAAAAGTCTCAAATAACCCTGCCTTCGCCCAATGTCGGCTGGGATCGGCTCCAGCCCCCCCGCGACCCCTAACGGGATAAGCGGTTGCAGATGGATGGATGGACTGTAAAAGTGAGGAGAGCAAAAGTAGGATTTTCAAAGGCAAGGGGCCCGTGCACTCCTTCACCTGGTTGTTTCCAATGTGGTCCTTGTGCACACTGTTACAGTGGTTAAATAGCCAACAGCTCCTACTCAGTAAACTGGATGGGTGGGTGTACCTTGACAGAGTAAGCCAGAGAGATGGTGACAGCGAGAGGTAAGCCTTCTGGGACAGCCACTACCAGCACAGTGACACCAATGATGAAGAACTTGACAAAATACTGGACGTAGACCGGAGTGCACTCTGCCAACCACGTTTGACCTGCAACACACACACACACACACACACACACACACCATACCACATATTAGAGTGAGTCATACTCGGCAGAATGGTAAATATTTAACCCAATGGGAAAAGACTGAAATGAGCAAAATATGGTGTATTCTGAGATAGTATGTGTGTTTTTTGGGAAGTTGTATACACACAGACCTTCAACGACAAACGTGTTGATGACAAAGTACAGCACCAGAATGATGACGGTGATGGCCGACATCACCAAACCTGTAGGGAGATTCAAAGAAGATTAAAATCTTAGGTCTGAAGTAATGCTTATGTGCAAAGTTTAGTACAACTCCCACAATTCATTTCTTGTATTCAGAAAGAACTTTGCTCTCGGTCATTGCCCCAAAAGCTCTGTGGGATTAACGGCTACAGTATCGACTTCATGTGTTAATTTTTTAGCGTGGAAAGTTTCGTAACGATTGCTAAGAGAGCGAAACAGACGGTTCTTTACCTGCTTTGCCAATTTGAACAGCGAGTTTGGTGAGCTTGCCCTGCAACACACTCTTCTCTTTCTTCGGAATGTTGGTCTTCTTCTTCTCCCTGTCCTCTACCTCCCCTCCCTCTGCACTTTTCAGAGGTTGCATCTCCATGGCAACACCCCCGTCCTGCTTCTTGGCTGAAAGAAACACACAAAATATAACATATACTACACTCTCTTCAGCACTGTACCTGCAGATGAAGTAAGCTCATCCTACATCCAAACCGAGCTTTTACAAACACATGCACGCACGTCATGAGCTTTTACCTTTGTTCTGATTGTTCTCCACAGCTCCATCAGGTTGTTTTCCTGAGAAAAAGGGGAGGGTGATTTAGACAAAGTTACATATGAAGATAAGGGAATAGAAAGACAAACATATGAGAGAGAAGTGTTCACACGTGTGCATATTCATAGTCACCAACAGTTCATATTTCTGATCTTAGGACAGCCAAAGACACACTTCCAGAAACAGAAAACCACGAAGAAACAATACTAAAGGGAAGAATAATAAAGGTACACACATCTTCATACACTGGGCCAAGAGACTGAGAGACATTTTCATATGTATAAGTCCATCATAGATCACTGTCACTTTCACTGCACTGTGTGCTGGGGTCATTGGCTGAGGAAAGGAGCGGGGCAGGCAGACAACTTTGTGCTCACATACCATTGGTGACTGTGCTGAAACTGGCATCTGTAGAGATGAGCAATTGAGTACTGTCCTCTGTTTGGGGAATGTGTGAGGAAGGAAGGTTTTGGGGCACGTGAGAGGTTTTGGCAAAAAGGGAAAACAAAAGAGAGCAAAAAGGGAAGAATAAAAAACTCAAGTAGTGAATGTGAACTAGTAGAAGATGACTTTATAGAATGACAAAAAATGAACTGAATATAACCTCAATCTCAAATGAGAGACAATTCAAAGAGAACAGTGTATAGCCCCATAGCAAACCCACATTGCATGAGGAACTAACTAACAAGTTATGGCATTTGTAGAAGTCTTATGAATAATGTATTAGCTCCAGTAAATGACTGTCTGAATGATCCAGCCCACAGAGGTTGCTGCACTGACTGCAAAACATCCCAGTGTGCAACTAACACTTTGGAAAACAAGCGATAAGAGTATTTTTTTTTTTTCATAAAATGACCATCATCAGCTAATTTGTTGCTGTCCATTTTTGCATTCCAGGATGCTTCAGATGTTTTCTCCTTTTCAAGACGCCGACAATACTCCATGCATTCCCATGCATAAGTGAGAACTGCAGTGGCAGACGTATGGATGAGTGCACTGGTAATGATATTAACCTTAAGTGCTTCTGAAAGTATGTGTAGCCTCTGTTGTTGTCTGCAGCTCTGCTCTGACTGCAGGGCCCTTCCAAAACAAATTTGAGCGTAGACTAATGCTTCATGCATTGACCAACCAACACTCTTCCCTGAATCTCACTGGCTCCCTCGCTCTCCCCTGCTCTTTCAATAATTGATTCAATCTGCAGCCTCTCTCTCTCTCTCTCTCAGATTAAGGGAGGGAAGGAAAAACAGGGGAGAGCAAAGGGAAAGATAGGAAAGTGAAAGAGGGCACAGCGGCGGGATAAACAAGAGACCAAGTGAGAGAAATAGAGAAAAATGGACAGGCAGAGAGAGGGGGCATGAGAAGGAGAAGGATGGAGAGGATGTGGGCTAAATTATCGATGAGGTTAAACTGGTGTGTTTCCTGTTGAAGCTCTTATCTGAGATCAGTTAGGAACCCAACTAACTCTACACACACACACACACACACACACACTGTGATGTGTGACCATGGACTAATTATGAGACAATGGGCCCCTGGGCACAGACATGTAAAGCCCTCATCTTTGTGGTCTTTTTGCATCTCTTTGTAGACTTTTTGTGTCTCATTTCGGTCTCTTTGTGGTCATTCTTTGTAGTTGCTTTGCGCGTCTTTGTGGTCATTTGATTGGCTTTCCAACAAGAAATATTAACAGTTGTTTCAAACAGAGGTTCTGGGGCCCAAGGGGTCTTGTAGGCCAGGTTCAGTAATGCATCCATGTGTGTGACTACATCTTAACTGACTCAAGAGCAGTTTAAGGTATTCGTCCATGGAGATGGAGGAGATATATGAGAGAGTCTGGTTTTTTTCCCTGGGTTTTGTTTGCATCTGTTTACTTCCTCTACGGGTTTGCATATTTCAAGAACAAAACCATTTGTGCTTCTGATGTATCATTAAATATGAATTAGTATGTTCATCTAGATATATGAGTAGATAAAACTACTAAAAAAGGTGCAGTGTGTCTTTCACAAAATATCTCTAACTTTCTCTCATTACAGTCCAAAACATTTCTTACGTTTTGTGTCTCTCTACCGGTTCCTCTCCGTCACTTACCTTTCTTATCCTTCGCATCTTCCTCCAGTTCTCCAGCACCCAGCAGGGTGAAGATGATGCCTGTCTGCGAGTTGAGTCCTACAGCTGTCACCAGCATCCTGCCCGAGCCCTCCATCACGTGGGTACCTTAAAGTCCAAAAAGATTACTGGTTTAGATTCAATTAAGAGACCAGTGGTGCTTGCATCCCCAAGTGGTCACAGATATGAAACAACAACTTGTGATCTTGCAATTTTTTTTTAGTCAGGTTCTTTGTAGTTCTTTCTCTATGTTTTGTTCATGCACAACATATTATAGATGACCTGAGCTGCTCTCGCCACTTAGCAGGGAACAAGTGCTGAGAGCTCAACATGATGCATCATCATTCAGGCAGAGGAAAAAGCTCATTTGAAAAATAGAAAGCCCTTAGGAGTGTACCCAGAGCATAGTTCTGGCAAGGGGGTCAGACAATAAGTAGTTTGGTCAAAGAGTTTTGTAGAGGGCTAGTCTAGTTGAGTAATCTTGTTATTGACAGAAAAGGAAGCCAAACCTGGTTGTCTTAAAGTTGTCACAATGCTTTTTTCTGAAGTCATGGTGATTCTTTAAATCCATGCAATAGTTAACACAGAGATGCTTACTATAGGTTTCTCCTTAGTGTTTTTTATTAGCTATTTATGGAGATACTTTGAAAAGTCAAACCTCTGTTTCTAACCTGACACTTAGTGGCAATACACACAACACTGACACATTATCACCTTATAAAGTTGCTAACTGTTAACAGTTGCTCTCCAGAGTGTTCTGGGTCTACCCCAGGATCTCCTTCCAGTTGGACATGCTCGGAAAACCTCCAAAGTAGCCTAGGAGGCATCCTGATCAGATGGCCAAGCCACCTAAACTCCTTTCGAAGGAGCAGCTGCTCCACTCCGAGCTCCCTCCGGATGTCTGAGCTCCTAACCCTATCTCTAAAGCTGAGCCCAGCCACCCTGCGGAGGAAACTCATTTCGGACCCTTCTATCCGCAATCTCATTCTTTTGGTAACTACCCAAACTACTGCGATTTATGACCCAATATACAAATTAAAGATAACATAGTACTGGGTAAAATGAATCACCCTTTTTGGTTTGATCCATGACTGAAATAAATGTTTCAAAATAACATTATATTGGGTAAAAGTAACCACCCCTTTTGGTCTAATTTTTAACCCAACAAAAATGTAAATATGACTTTGTTACTGGGTCAAAATAAGCACATTGGTATGGCTGATTAACCCAATGTTAATAATAACATATAACACTAACACTGGGTCAAAATAACCCAGTGTTTGGGGATTATTGTTGACCCAGTGTTTTTTATACCCATTGGTACTGGGTAAACTTTGCCCAGTACTGGGTCGATGCTAGATTGACCCAGTACTTGGTACCATGATTGACTCAAATTGGGTTAAAATTGACGCAGTATTTTTCAGTGTGTAGAGTAGTCATTTGATCCATGTCATTCAATAGAAAATATTGATTAGAGTAGGGGATACGTTTTAAACAGGGTTTAAGTTTAAATAGTTTGAACCATGAACACACAAGCAGATTGGAAGATATTGTGGGCCACAACACCTAGGTTGCGATGCTACTAGCTTGGGCACCACTATAGGAAAATGATGACTCAGCTGGTGCCTAGCAGTAGTACCGTGAACTCCTACAACACTTCTCTGTAAGCTTCTTTTCCACTACCTTTTGTTTCTTCAATGATCCTCCAATAAAGAGTTGGTTTTTAATCTGAATACCTATTACTGGGCTTCTCTACACATACTCTATAGGTATCTTCTACTGCACTGAACAGTAACATCTGAGCAACTTATCACCTTACCAAGATAAATTATTCTTTTGTTACCATCCAATACAGCTCAAAACAGGACAAAATGTAGTCCAGAAAGTGATATTTATTCCACTGCAATTTCATATTATTGCATTGCCAGGTGTTGCCGTTATTTTGTCCACCCAAAGGAAGTTGGGTGACATGTGGTCTACATATGATGTTTCATGAATATTTTAGTCTTGAGTTATTGTGTTCACAAAAATGTGTCTATACACAGACAGACAGACAGACAGACAGACAGACAGACAGATGGGCAGAAATGCCATGATAAGCATATGATGTGAAGTAGTACCAGGGTGGCAAATTGTGAAAACAAACCTGAGAGCAGCATGGGGTCCTTATCCACAGACTTGCCTACGTGGTCAGACTCTCCTGTAAGAGAACTCTCATCTATCTTCAGATCGTTGCCTTGGATCAAGATACCATCAGCTGGCAGCAGGTCCCCTGAAAATAGACGTGCACAGATCAGTGTTTGATTCACCTTGTAGTTTATGTCCTTTTTGGTTAGGGGCATGTCAACAGGGACATTTATGTATCAGTATCTCTTGTGGACATATTAGGTAATACATACCACTACATGTTACAGAAATAATGAGTACAGGTATAGCAGAATAGTCAACATTGTAGGGAATATGCTTTTTTGCTGAGATTTAGATGAGAAGGTCAATACCACTCTCATGTCCGTGCGCTACTGTAAATATGAAGCTACGTACTGATTAGCTTAGCATAAAGTCTGGAAGCATGCCTGGCTCTGACCAAAGGTAAAATCTCCAGCTACTAACAACTCAAAATTTTACTAATTGACACATTATGTCTTGTTTGTTTGACCCAATTGCAAACAGAAATGAAAAAAAAAAAAGTCAAATTGTGGTTTAAGCACTTAACTCCCTGTAAAACGACAACTTGTAATTTTTAAATACAAATTTAAATTTAAATACAAAAATACAATTTTTAAAACTAGCCAATTTTTCATTGGTATAATTTAGAGGTGCTGGTAGGCAGATTTTTTCATTTTGGACATACCTGGACCTCCGTCCTCCAGGATATTTAGCCTCTCTAACAACTTACTTCAGTCCAAGGGGGCTTATTGGCATGGGTAATATACGTTTACATTACTAAGCAACTGTGAATTAAAAACAAAAATCTGGTCCTCTCTCTAGGTTCCATGGTGGAGAGGAGGTCATGTTGCTCTGACTCTATCTATTCGGACTGGTAGGTAGGCTACCCAGTCCAAACAACAAATGTTTTTTACAATTCTTGTATGATATTTCATTATTAAATTAATTTCTGAGAATTTTGGAGGCAAGAAATCAACTGTGTAGATTTCGAATATTGGCAGGGTAGCCGGGTGGCCCACCTTCGGACTACAGGAACAAAAGCATTCCTCCTGGGCCTGTCTAGTTCATAGCGCCGGTTGGCATTATAGCTAAGCTAAAGTTGGAAGCCCGGAAGGGTATAGCCAGTCAGAGGCAGAGTAGGGCGGGTCGTAGGCGTGCCTAGCGAGTCAGTTTAGTCTCTCCCACATACAGCCAATTATAATGTGTGACGTCATCTGTAAACGCAAGACCCCCAAGCCCACAGGAAGAGCGCCGGTCGTTGATACCAATTTTCGTACTGCAACTTCTGTGTCTGTCACGTGATGCCATTGGCCCACAAATAATTTTCCCCATAGACTTTCATTGGGAAAGAGACGTCTGTAACTCAGCGGATATTTTTTTTTGAGGTAAACCAACTCCCCAGTGCGAACACTCTAATAGCCCTTATTTAAATCATTAGGTCCTAAAAGTTGTGAAATGTACTAATAGCCAAATCCAGAGTTATTTCCCTTACTCCGTTCATGTGAATGAAACCCAGACCGTGACGACAGCGCAAGCCGCTGGGACCCCGTGACCCAGTCATGTGACCGAGTGGACGCTACTGCACATGTTCCATGGGTCCAACTGATGCATAAGATCGCCGGAAGATCCGGGTACTTTTCCAGACATAAGTCGAGTCATTTTGGCTTCATGCGCAACCGAGCTACTTTCATAGGAATGAACGGGGCCCCGCCTCCAACGCTGCATCCAGTTCTCTTAATACATCCATGGGCCGAGCACATCTGGTGCCTACACCGGCTCAGCGGTCGCCATGTTGAGAACCGTGTGGAGGCAATAGAAATGCTCTGGCTTTCAGAGAGAGCACCTTTAAAGACGTGTAGTAAGTACACGGCTTTAGGACATTACGGAATTGTTATAATTTTTTGTGATTTTCAGTGACAGGAGCCAGAAAAGACCAGACACGAACTTTACAATTTCCTGTTTGAAAAAGAGCACATTTGGCATTTTTGTCCTACACATGCAGGCTAACCTCAGCTTTACCATTTTCAGTTAATGATGAAAAGAGTGCTCAAATGAGGAGGGGTTTCAAAAACACACTCAGTTCACTTTAATAAATCTAATTTACGGAAGCGGAGTTTCTCTAGGAGACATTTGTTGCAATATGTGAACTACTCATGATTATCAGTATTTGCAGTTAGTAGTTTCATTTGCTTTCTTTTGTGTTTTTCACAGCTGGTCGATATGCAATTTTAATACATCAGTTTTGCTTCTTGTAGCTTCATGGGCATTTGTTATTTCTTTAGATATTATATCATTCAATTTGAAAAAATATAACTTGATTAATCGATAGTGAAAATATAAATTATATATATAAGTTGCTGGTCTTTTATATGCTCTTTTATACAATAAGCATTTGTGACGGTCTCCTTACCGTATTTGATCTGGGCCATGTCCCCCACCACCATGTCAGCCACGGGGATCTGGATGACATTTCCTTTGCGCACGACAGTGAACTTCTGTTCTTGTTCAATTCGACTCTGTAGACCCCGGAACTGCTTCTCTTTGGACCAGTCATTAAACGCCGTCACCAGGACGACACACACAACAGAAAGCAGGATGGCTGCACCCTCGATCCAGCCGGTGTCACCCTCGCCTTCATCCTCGGCAGACCCCGACAAGTCACCACATGCTGGACAGAGGGGAACAGAGGGAAGGTTGGTTAGATATTTTGTGAAGTATACAGAGACAGAGACATGATATCACAACTGAATCAAATAGCAAGTAACCCACCTGAAGTACCAGCTGGTTGGTGGTATAGATAGTTTGGATAGGTTTACTACATTTCCCATAAGTTATCAAATGTAAAAATGGAAAGCAAAGTTAAAGGGACAATATGTGATCCAAATGTAAATAAATGGGTCATCCACAAGGTCGAAAAGAGACTTGTCGCTGCCACTTTTTTCGTACTGGACTATGGTGATGTTATATACATGCATGCATCTTCTCAGAGCCTATGCACGCTGGATACTGTTTACCATGGAGCACTGAGTTTTATTACGAATTTTAAAGCCCTTACACACCATTGCTCTTTGTATGCTCCGGTAGGATGATCAGCCTTGTCCACCCGTAGACTGAACCACTGGCGTGTTCTTATTTATAAGGCTATTCTTGGTCTGCTTCCATCTTACCTACGGACCTACATCCTTCAAAAAAGTACGGGAAGATACCGTCTTGGCTCACAGGACTTAATCCTACTAACTGTCCCCAAAGTCTGTACTGAATTGGAAAAAAGGGCATTCAAGTATGCTGCTCCCTCTTTTTGGAATCAGTTACAAAATGACCCGAAACTTCGAGAGCTGGTCTCACTGAATGTCTTTAAAGTGCTTCTAAAAGACTTGGAAGGAAGCACATCTGGCTGTAGATGTTTTGAATGCTGATGAATGTTTTTCGATACCTTATGATTCTGTAATTTGCTCTTTGTCTTCGTTTTCAATTGTTATGTTTGTTTTATGTCTGCAACCGTGTAACTGTGCTGCTGCCTATCTTGGCCAGGACACTCTGGGAAAAGAGATTTTTAATCTCAATGAGTTTTTACTCCTGGTTAAATAAAGGCAAGAAAGAATATGAAAACCTCCTGATTCTTTCTGGTGACATTTAAGTATGAGCTAAAACAAACAATATATTTAGTTGAGGTTTAAGACCTTGCTGCTTGCCGGTTTATCATCATATCATTTACTACCATTCACAAATTAAAAAAAGGGGTTCATGACACACAGTACATGACTACAAATACTTATGTCTACCTAAATTAATGTGAGGATAGTTTGCGTGTGCTGCTGTTATCTAGGTTATGAGGTTTCAAACAGAGCCGCAGTGGCTCTCTGTTCACTGAGCCCACTTCCTCTCTATCATGACCTTTTACTGTGGTAAACACACCCAGAAAGCTAATGGCAACAATTTGGCGATCCTCTTTGTTTTTTTATTTCTTCAGCTATTGTTTTTAGTATGCTTTTATTTTGTGCATTTTCATATTTTTACCATGAAACCAATAATGATGATTAGATCATTACATAGAGATCTTTCGGAACAGGAACAACATATACGTATTGTGATTAATTAGCACACCTACAGAAAACCCTGCTTTCTAAGATTAAGATTCACACTTAAGGATTTGTTGATGGAAGTCGGATACTGCAGCAGCATTAAAGTGTGAAGTTAGCATAACAATGCAATGTCAGCCCAGCTGAATCATATTTGTATTGGTAAACCTTGGTTCTTCTCTCTATTGGCCTTTCAAAGGGAGATTGCAGATATTTTGTTGTGTAACTCACTCAACCTTTTTCCCACAGGTACTGCCCATTATTGGGCCCACTCGATTATTGTAATGCACTTTATTCTGGTATCAGCAGGCGGAACATCCAAAGACTACAGTTGATTCAAAACGCTGCTGCCAGGCTTTTAACACGTACTAAGAGAAGCGACCACATCACACCAATCCTTGCTGTGCTTCACTGGCTACCTGCGAGTTTTAGAATTGATTTTTAAGGTTTTACTGCTTGTTTTTAAAGCCTTGAATGGTCTGGCTCCTGCCTATATCTGTGATTTGCTGACTCCCTATGAGCCTGATTGATGCTTGAGATCCTCTGGCAGGGCCCTACTAACGGTTCCAAAATCCAAACTCCCTACCTGAGGATCTCAGGCAGGCAAACTCAGTATCTTCCTTTAAATCTCTTCTTCAGACTCACTTTTATATTATGGCTTTTTCTTAACTGATGGTGCATTGTTGTAACTATTTTTATGATTTTATTTTGTATTTATATGATTTTAAGTTCTGGGTGTTCATTACTTTTATCATGTTTTTATTGTAAAGCACTTTGTAACCTTGTTTTGAAAGGTGCTATATAAATTAATTTAAAATCATTATTATTGGTCCGATGGCCCATTATTCCGAAACTCCAAATGTCCCACTGGACCGAAAGCCCATTTGTCCGACAGCCCGTTATCCCGAAAACAAACTCCCATTGCTCTGAAAATACAGACTCACCCTGCAACAAACAAAAGCACATGGCTAATTATTACGCAGAATGACGTCATCCAACCTTCCAGATTTTTTTCCTACTATGGCAAAGGGACGGCCCGTCCTACTCTACTCCTCTGACTGGCTAATACCTGCTGCCTTCGTTGGTTGGGTTGTTTAGGTTTAGGCAGGAGGACTGACATTGGTTAGGATTTGGGTTTTGGGAATACCAGGGTAAACCAATCAGAGGCAGAGTAGGGCAGGACATCCCTTCGATATAGTTGGAAAAAAAATATCACGACTGGGACGGTCCGATGATGTAATTCTGCATAATAATTAGCCTTCGGAAAAATGGCATGACACCCTTCCCACTCCACTTTCCACACTTTACTTACGCATGAACCTTTAAAGTGAGACTACGTAGCTTTAGCAATAACACATTCTTCCTCTTCTATGGCTAATGTTAGCTTACTTTAAATAGATGTAACTGACATGACTAAATCAGTTTGCTGACTTTATAACTCTTCTGTACTTGTGCTACTGTTATGGCTAAACGTATAAAGAGAAAGCCAGTGGAAGTGAGAGGGATGGTAAATCTGTATTGGGTGTTGAGTTCAAATATCAACAATCTTTCTCCAGAATCACAGACTTCACCTTTAACTCAAGGTCTACTTACAAGCTTTTAATAACAGCATCTTACGGTCTTCATTAGTGGATTGGATTTGGATGGATTTTGTTCTCTGTTTTGGGGGTCTCTTCTCTACTTGTGTTAGATCACTACATTTTAAAACTAACCTTCATCGCGTAATTGCCTTGTGGCCACAATGTTTAATAATCTTGTTTTACTGTAATACTCCTTTTCCCTTTACTTTAGCTCTCACCTTGCTCTATGAAGAGCCAAAACTCCTTTACAACCTTCTGAATGTCTGGTTTTCTTCTCTTCCTACAACCATAGCTGCCTCCCTGTCTCATTCCTGCTCTCCTCTTTAACCAGGATAGTGCGATACTGTATGCTGATGATGATTCATCTTCTTCGTCACGTCTCTAAATCTCTCCCCATCTAGTATCCCGACTTCCTCTCACACCTTCCCAAACCATCCTCCCCAGCCGCCACTCTGCCCCTTGTCCTCACCTTCGCTGTCCTCTCCAGGAGGCTGGTAGAAAGAGAGGCCGAGGGAGATGATGGCGGCGGCCTCCAAGATGATGAGCGTGACGTCCTGTAAGGCCTCCCACACAAGTTCCAGGAAAGTCTTGGCCTTCTTCGGGGGGATGAAGTTTTGGCCGAACGCTGTGTACCGACGCTCCATGTCTGCTGGGTCTCCACTGAGACCTGAGAGATGGAGACGCAGAGAGAAAAAGAGGGGAGAAACAAGAAGGGCTGAGATGTTAGCAAATTTCTCTCTGTAAAATAAATAAATAAATAATTTAAAGCAAAATTCACATGCCAGGAGTGATAAAAAAACAAAGCAAATGTGCCCAAACAGTTGCAAACTTTCATGCAATTCGTGTCATGTCATGTATGTCATATATTCATGTCATCCATAAAAGTGTAGCTAAGCAGGTAGTAGTTTATGACTAGGACACACTCAGACAGTAGACACTACTACACACATGCACAATCAGCACCAAAACAAAGCCAAAACCTACTAACAAAACAAACTTTCTCAATCCATTAAAATAGTTTGAAACACATAAAACACAGTATGACTTGTGGCTGCTAACTCCAACTTTACTTTCCTCTCTCATCTCCAGCCTCACTGCAACACGTCCATCCTCTCCATCCTCTCCCCTTCAACCTCACCTCTAAGTAATTCAGTTTCCATGGCGACCATGATATCAGGTCCAGGGCTTCCTGTCTCTAACAGGTTTCTGCCCAGCAACAGGTGATGTCATTCCCTCCAGTGTGCTAGGTTTGGAGCAGAGCTTTCTCTTTTTTTTTGATTGGCTGTTGGGGAGGGGGGAATGGCAATTTGTATGCTGTGGTTGGCCGAGATCGGTGACTATCTTTGCGTCTGTTTGCCTGTGTGTGTGTGTGTTCGGAGATATCCTGGCCCAATGTGCTTGCTGCAGGGAGTCATATATATATATAGTTCCGCGCGTTGCTGAAGAGTTGTGTAGCAATATGACGCTCAACAGGGTTCAGGCCACGGCAAGGCAGAGAGAGACAGAGACAGAGAGAGAAAACAGGCCTTATGCTGAGTAATCGTAGTGAGCTGTATCCTCCTTCCATTAGTCCATCCCTCCCTCCCTCCATTTCTCACCCATCCCATCGTTCTTCCCTTCCTCCTCATCCTCTTCCCACAGCCTCTCTCGTTGGCTCTTCTCCTCTCTTTTTCTCCCTCTCTCAATCTCTCCTTGATGTGTCCTTGACAATGCGGCAAGCTGTTCTAGCTTTCCCTCCTCAACCCCCCCCCCCAACACACACACACACACACACACATACGCACACACACTTTCTCTCATTCCCTCTTTCTACGCCTCCTCTATTCTGTCTCTTCAATGTGGATATAATGGTCTCATTCTGCAGTGCTGGGGTATCCATATCTGTGTGTGTGTGTGCCCCATTCTATATTGGTTTAACCCCCACTCTGCTCTGTGTATCGTATTACAGATGGTGCTCAGCATCAACTGCATCATAACGTTTACCCCGGTGTGTATCTATCTATTTGTGTAGTACTGTTGCCAAATAATATGCATTTCTGTTGGCATGAGTATTTTTCTACTGTATATAACAATATTTTCCCATCTATCTATCTGATCTGCCAATTCATCTCCTCCTCTGCGATCACTTTTTTTGTAATCATGACGCCTTCAACGCCGTCAAATGCCTCAGATCAGAGGGGGTGAACTACGGAGCAAGTTTGACACAGCAAGGTTGGCTCAACAAAACCTAAAATCCCAGTCAGAGATAATGGGTATCACGACGGTGGTTAACTTTCTTTGTTAACCCAGGTTTTTTTCATCAGGCCCTGTGTACGTACGTTCCCATAAAAGGGGGTGTTTGCTGCGTCATTTGACTCTTCTGCCGCACAAAATGGACTGGTCACACACCCAACACTGTCCCGTAGTGAAGGATAAATGGAAATTAGGGCTGTTGCGGTATTAATGGTTCGGTATGTACCTCGGTTTTGGGGTCACGGTTTGGTAGGTTTTTGGGAATAGGGAAAACGGAGAAAATGCAGAAAATAACTTTTTTTTTTCATTTATTTTGACAATTATAAACATTCAACAGTTGCACATTGGCCATAATTCTTACTTGAACAGCCAAGGCACTCAAATACTGGCATATTATCAATATAAAAATAACAAAAAATAACAAAAAATAACAAAAATAAAACAAATGTCTGTAATGTAATGTAAATAAAACCCAAATTACCCCCAGGAAGACTCTGACCTGTTGATAATTCCTATATTAAATCGTCCTATTCTTGACATGATCAACATGCTGCTTTCCATTGGCTCTGTGCCCTCAGTTTTTAAAACTGCCATTATTAAACCGCTGCTCAATAAACCTAACACTGATCCACAAAACCTGAAGAATTATAGACCAATTTTCAATCTTCCGTTCATGTCGAACTTACTTGAGAGGGCTGTCGCTGATCAACTTACTACCTACTTATTTAACAACAACCTTCTTTTTTTTTCTTTTTTTAAAGTTATTTTTTGGGGGGCATTTTTCCATTTTTTTATGACAGGACAGTGGATAGAGTCTTGAAAGGGGGGAGAGAGAGAGAGTGGATACGGAAAGGGCCACAGGCCGGATTTGAACCCGGGCCACCGCGGTCAGGACCAAGCCTTAATACATGGACGCCCGCTCTACCAACTGAGCTAACCCAGGCGCCCGACAACAACAACCTTCTTGATAAATTTCCATCTGGCTTACGGTCCCGTCATTCCATTGAAACTGCCTTGAACAGAGTAGTCAATAATTTATTAGTTACTGTTGATTCCAACTTAACATCAATGTTGCTGCTTCTTGATTTGAGTGCAGTGTTTGACACTGCTGACCACAGCATACTTCTAAGCTGTTTGGAGAAGTACATTGGTATTCTGGGTACAGTGCTTTCATGGTTTTATTCATATTTATCAACGTAAAAGCTACAACAATATAATCTCAGTCTTTGGCTCTTTGCCTTTTTATATCCACATGCTTCCCCTTGGTGAAATAACCTGCAAATATGGCATTA